>NW_028262324.1:7500-10000 GCF_047370975.1 Nipponia nippon | reverse complement strand
AAAGACAAAATTAAAATTAATCAAAAATTAAAAAATTAAAATTAAAATTAGAAATTAAAAATTAAAATTAAAAATTAAAAAAATTAAAAAAATTAAAATTTAAAATTTAAAAAATTAAAAATTAAATTAAAAAATTAAAATTAAAATTAAGGGTTGAGGTTAGGGGTTAGGGTTAGGGTTGGAGTTGGGGTTGGGGGTTAGGGTTAGGGTTGAGGGTTGGGGTTGAGGTTAGGGTTAGGGTTAGGGTTAGGGTTAGGGTTAGGGTTGGGGTTGAGGTTAGGAGTTAGGGTTAGGGTTAGGGTTAGGGTTGGGGTTGAGGGTTAGGGTTTGAGGTTGAGGGGTTAGGGTTAGGTTAGGAGTTGGGGTTAGGGTTAGGAGTTGGGGTTAGGGTTGGGGTTGGGGTTAGGGTTGGGGTTAGGGTTAGGGTTAGGGTTGGGGTTGGGGGTTGTTGGGTTAGGGTTAGGGTTAGGGTTAGGGTTGAGTTAGGGTTAGGGTTAGGTTGGGGGTTAGGGTTGGGGTTGGGGTTAGGGTTAGGGTTAGGGTTAGGGTTGGGGGTTGAGGTTGAGGGTTGGGGTTGAGGTTGAGGGTTAGGGTTAGGGTTAGGGTTAGGGTTGAGGTTGGGGTTAGGGTTAGGGTTGGGGTTAGGGTTAGGGTTAGGGTTGGGGTTAGGGTTGGGGTTAGGGTTAGGGTTGAGGTTGGGAGTTGAGGTTAGGGTTGGGGTTAGGGGTTAAGGGTTGAGGTTAGGGTTAGGGTTGAGGTTAGGGTTGGGGTTGTTGAGGGTTAGGGTTAGGGTTAGGGTTAGGGTTAGGGTTGGGGTTGGGGTTGGGGATTGGGGTTAGGGTTGAGGGTTAGGGTTAGGGTTAGGGTTGAGGTTGGGGTTAGGGTTAGGGTTAGGGTTAGGGTTAGGGTTAGGGTTAGGGTTAGGGTTGGGGTTAGGGTTAGGGTTGGGGTTAGGGTTAGGGTTAGGGTTAGGGTTAGGGTTAGGGTTAGGGTTAGGGTTTGGGGTTAGGGTTAGGGTTTTAGGGTTAGGGTTAGGGTTAGGGTTGGGGTTGAGGTTAGGGTTAGGGTTAGGGTTGGGGTTAGGGTTAGGGTTAGGGTTAGGGTTAGGGTTAGGGTTAGGGTTAGAATTAAAATTAAAAATTAAAATTAAAATTAAAATTAGGGTTAGGGTTAAAATTAGGGTTAGGTTAGGGTTAAAATTAGGGTTAGGGTTAAATTAAAAATTAAAGGGTTAAAGGGTTAAAAATTAAAGTTAAATTGGGGTTAGGGGTTGGGTTAGGGTTAGGGTTAGGAGTTAGGAGTTGGGGTTGGGGTTGAGGTTAGGGTTAGGGTTAGGTTAGGGTTGAGGTTAGGGTTAGGGTTAGGGGTTGAGGTTAGGGTTAGGGGTTGAGGTTAGGGTTAGGGTTAGGGTTAGGGTTAGGAGTTAGGGTTAGGGTTAGGGTTAGGGTTAGGGTTAGGGTTGAGGTTAGGGTTAGGGTTAGGGTTAGGGTTAGGAGTTAGGGTTAGGGTTGAGGTTGGGTTAGGGGTTAGGAGTTGGGGTTAGGGAATTAAAATTAAATTAAAATTAAAATTAAATTAGGGTTAGGGTTAGGAGTTAGGGTTAGGGTTAGGGTTAGGAGTTGAGGTTAGGGTTAGGGAGGTTGGGGTTAGGGTTAAAAGGGTTAGGAGTTCAAGGTTAGGGTTGGGGTTGGTTGGGAGTTGAGGTTGGGGTTAGGTTAGGAGTTAGGGTTAGGAGTTAGGAGTTAGGAGTTAGGGTTGGGGTTAGGGTTAGGGTTAGGGTTAGGAGTTAGGAGTTGGGGAGTTGAGGTTAGGGATGAGGTTAGGGTTGGAGTTGGGGTTAGGGATTGAGGTTAGGGTTAGGGTTGAGGTTAGGGTTAGGGTTAGGGAGTTAGGGTTAGGGTTAGGGCAAGGTTGAGGTTAGGGTTAGGGTTAGGAATTAGGGTTAAGGTTAAGAGTTAAAATTAAAATTAAGAAATTAAAATTAAAATTAAAATTAAAATTAAAATTTAAGATTAAGAATTAAAGAATTAAGAATTAAAATTAAAATTAAAATTAAAAAATTAAAATTAGATTAAAAAATTAAAAATTAAAATTAATTAAAATTAAAATTAAAATTAAAGTTAAAATTAAAATTAAAATTAAAAAATTAAAATTAAAAAATTAAAATTAAAAAAATTAAAGTTAAAAATTAAAATTAGGAAAATTAAAGGGTAAAATTAAAATTAAAATTAAAATTAAAATTAAAATTAAAATTAAAATTAAAAAATTAGAAATTAAAATTAAAATTGAGGAAAAAAAATTAAAATTAAAATTGGAAAATTAGGAAATTAAAATTAGGTTAATTAAAATTAAAATTAAAATTAGGAGTTGGGGTTAAAATTAAAATTAAAATTAAAATTAAAATTAAAATTAAAATTAAAATTAAAATTAAAAATTAAGAATTAAAATTAAAATTAAAATTAAAATTGGGAGATTAAAATTAAAATTAAAATTGAGGTTA
>NW_028262323.1:0-52842 GCF_047370975.1 Nipponia nippon | reverse complement strand
TGTCTCTAATTGATAATTCTTCCCTCTCTGTCCTCTACCCTGTCACTTTTCACACTTTCTACATCTCCCTCTTTCTAGCTCCCTGTCCCTATGTGTTAGTTCTTCCCTATGTTTCTTGTACCCTGTTGCTTTTACAAAATTTTCTTTCTACATCTACCTCTATCCCGCTGTTTCTATTTTTTTCTTGGCTATGTTTCCTTTCCCCTGTCACTTCAGAATTTTCCCTGTCCCTTGTCTTGTCTGTCTTGTTGTCCTGCTGGTCCCTTCTGCCTCTCTCTCCTGCTCCCTGTCTCTCTTATTTATTCCTCCATCTCTCTGTCCCTGTTCACCCCCGCAGTCTTTCTTCTGCTCTCCTCTCTCTACACAGTTGTCCTGCTCCCTGTCCCTCTCTTGTTCGCAGCATCCCGTTTTCTGTCCCACACCTCTGTGTCCCTCTGTCCTTCCGCCTGCTTTTCTCTTCTCTTTTCTCCCTCTGTCCTGCTGCATTTGGGCACTGAGCCTTGCAGCCAACTCGCCGCCAAGATTTCTTACGTGCATTAATGAATAAACTTTTCCTGCCTCGTCTGTGCCCCTGGATGTGTTTGCAGCCCCTGGGTGCAGAGCCTGTGGCTGTGGAGAGGTGCAGGGGAGGGGGTGATGTGCTGTGGGGCTTTGGCAATGGCCCCTATTGCTGATGGGCTCCAGCTGGGGCAGCCCCAGGTGTGGCCAGTGAGGCTGAGGATGGGGCTGGCCCTGCTGTGTGAAGGGGCTCTAGCTGTAAAGGGGGCTGCCTGGGCATGCCTGCTTGAGAAAGCTGATGAAGGGGAACGGGCTGAGGAGGAGTCCTGCAGGCAGGTGCCTCCTGCAAGGAACGGCCAGTCTGTGTGGCGAGGAAGGATCCCTCCGAGCCGTCCCCGACAGGGCAGACACCAGCACGCAGTGCTAGGAGCTCAGTGCCTCTGTTGGCTACGTGGGTGAGCCACCAGGTATTGAGGAAGCCTTGCGGAGGAGGAGCATGGAGGTGCCCGCTGCATGCTGCTGAATGGGCGAGGGTCCGGCGTGCAGCACTGCAGAGGAGGAAGGGGCAGAGGCAGAGAGAAGCGTCAGGCGGTGAGGTCTCCTGCCGGCACCAGGAGCTGTGGTGAGTCACGCGTCCTCTCCTCTGTATCCTGGCCCATCTCTGCCACCCTTCTCCAGATGTCTGCCTGCCTCCCTTCCCTCTGTCTGCCTCTCTGCCCACCTACCTGCATGGCTCCCCAAAACTTGTTATGCTTCTGCCAACTCTGGAGAATACGCCATTGCATTTTAAATTTTTTCTATGTGTCTCTCTAGCCAGCTCCCTCTCCCTATTTTTCAGTTTTTCTGCACTGCCTTGTGGCCTATTACTTTTAAATTTTCATTTCTATATCTCCTCCCTATCCAGCTCCCTGACCCTATGTTTTTTTAATATCTCCCTCTGCTCTGTACCCCATTGCTTTTCAAACTTTCTTTCTATGCCTCCCTCTATTTGGCTCCATTTTCCTATTTTTTATTTCTGCTCACTCTTTCCTTCACCCTCTGTTTGTTTTAAAATTCCTTTATATGTACGTATCTCTCTCGCCAGCTCCGTGGCCTTATTTTTTAGTTCTTCACCTGTGCGATTTGTACCCCATCGCTTTTTGAATTTTCTTTCTATTTGTCCCTCTATCTTCCACCCTGTCCCCTGGCTTTAAAATTCTTTCCTGTGTTTCCTGTACCCCGCCACTTGCTCTTTTTGAGTATCCCATTATTTGTCTCCCTGTCATTATTTCTTAACCTTTTCCTATTTGTCCTGTTCCCCATTGCTTTTTCAATTTTATTTCTATGGCTCCCACTATGCGGCTTACTGTCCCTATTTTTTTAATCCGCCCTTCTGGGTCAGGGAAGGGTCTGTCCAGGCATGCCTGCTCTGAGGGAGCCGATGAAGGGGAACTGTCCAAGGAAGTGAATCCAAGGGAGTCCTGCAGGCAGTTGCCTCCAGCAATGAATGACCAGTGCCTGCAGCAGAGGAAGCATCCCTCTGAGTGTCCCTGACAGGAGCGCCTTTACCAGCACACAGTGCTGGGAGTCTGAAGCGCCTCTCCATCGTGGCTGCACGGGAGAGCCCGCCGGGAAGCTTGGTGGTGGAGGAGCGTTGAGGCACCTGCTGCCGAGTCAAGGGGGCAGACAGGCAAAGCATTAGGGCAGCGAAGGTCCCCTGCTGGCTGCCAGGAGCTGCGTCTGAGTCGCGCGTTTCTCTCGTGTGCATCCTGGTCCACCTCTGCTGCCCTTCCCCGGATCTCTGCCTGCCTGCCTGCCTGCCTCCCTGCCTGTCTCTGCTTCTGTCTCCCTCTCTGCTGTGCCCACCTACCTGTCTGGCTCCCCAAAGCTTTCTGTTATTCTTCTGTGAACTCTGCCCTGTACCACTTCACCTAGTAATTTTTTTCTGTTTCCCCTCTTTGCGAGCTCCCTCTCCCTATTTTTTCATGCTTTCCCCTGTATTTTTTGTACCCCGTTGCATTTTAATTTCTCTTTCTACATTTCCGCTCTCTGCAGTGCCTTGTCCCTATATTTTTAATTCCTCCCTCTGTCCTGTGCACCCCATAGCTTTTAAAAATTTTCTTTCTATGGTTCCTCCTATCCATCTCCCTGTCCCTGCTTTTCTAATATTCCCATTTCTTGTGCCTGATCACTGTTTAAATTTTCTTTCTATGTTGTCCTCTATCCATCTCCCTGTCCCAATGTATTTTAATTCTTGTCTATGTTTCTTGTACTTAGTTGCTTTTTAAAAAACTCCTTCTAGGTCTCTCTCTCTATCAGGCTTCCTTTCTTGATTTTTAAAATTATTCCCTCTATTTCTTGTACCCCATTTCTATTTGATCTCTCTTTTCAAGAATTCCTGTTACCTGGCTCCCTTTCCCTGAATTTTAAGTCCTCCCTTTCATCTGCATACCTCCTCGCTTTTAAAATTTCCTTTCAATATTTCCTTCTATTGTCATCCCCGTTCCTATTTTTTAATTCTTTCCTGTATTTCTTGTAGCCTGTTGCTTTTAAAAATTTCTTTCTATGTCTCCCGCTATCCGATTCCTTGTCCCTATTTTTTAATTCCTCCCTCTCTGTCCTGTACCCAGTTGCTGTAAAAATTTCTTTTCTATGTCTCCATTTATTTAGTTTCCTGTTCTTCTTTTTATTTTTTTCTGTCGATACTATCCTCCGTCAATTTAAAATTTTGTTTCTATGGCTACTTTTAGCCAGTTCACTGTCTGTATTTTCTAATTCTCTCCTGTCTGTCCTGTACCCTGTTGCTTCTTTGATTTTCTTCTTATGTCTGCTTTTATCAAGCTCCCTATCCACAGTTTTTAATTCTTTCCTGTGTTGTGTACCCTGTTGACTTTAAAATTTACTTTTATGTGTGTGTCTATTTTTTTCCCATTCTTAGTTTTTGATTTATTCCTGTCTTTCCTTAAAGCCATCACATTTTACATTTTCTTTCTACGTCAAAGTTTATCTACTTTGCTGTCCCTATTTTTTATGGTTTGCTGTCTATCCTGTACCTGTAGCTTTTAAAATTTTCTTTCTATGTCTCCTTTAACCAATCCACTGTCTTTTTTATTTGTTTCTCGTCTGTTTGCACCTAATTGCTTTTGAAATTTTCTTCCTATGTCTCTCTGTATTTTTCTCCCTATTTTTATTTTGTAACTTTTCCCTTGTCTTTCCATAATGCCTCCGCTTTTATAATCTTCTTCCTATGTCTCTCTCTCTCTCTCACCCTACCCTTATTTTAATTTTTTTTCACATCTTAATGCCTT
This sequence comes from Nipponia nippon, assembly GCF_047370975.1. Classification (NCBI taxonomy): domain Eukaryota; kingdom Metazoa; phylum Chordata; class Aves; order Pelecaniformes; family Threskiornithidae; genus Nipponia; species Nipponia nippon. The sequence goes on along the minus strand of NW_028262323.1, from coordinate 49,057 downwards.
TGCTTTTAAAATTTTCTCTCTGTGTCAACTTTTAACCAGTTTTTTTTACCCATTTTTAATTTTTTTCTGATTGTCCTTTACCCAGTTGCTTTTATAATTTTCTTTGTGTCTACTTTAACCATTTTACTGTCTTTATTTTTAAATTTTTCCGTCTGTCCTGAACCCTGTTGTTTTTTTAATTTTCATTCTATGTCTATTTTATAAAGATCCCGATCCATATTTTTTAATTTATTCCTGTGTTGTGTACCCTGTCACTTTTGAAGTTACATTTCCATGCGTATTTTAACTTAAAAAAAATTTCAAATTTTCTTTCTTCATCTCTTTTAATTTGCTGTCCCTATGTTTTAATTTTTCCCTTCATTTCCCTAATCCTCATTGCTTTAAAAAATGTTCTTTCTACACCTACTTTTTTCCCTTTGATGTCTTTACTTTTAATTATTTGTTCGCTTTTCTCAGTGCCCTCACTTTAAAAATTGTATTTCTACATCTCTGTTTTAGTTTGCCGTCACTGTTTATTAACCTTTCCTTATTTTCTTAATCACCATTGCTTCTAAATTTTTCTGTCTGCTTTTATTCCAATTGCTGTCTTTATATTTAATTATTTCTTCTCTTTCCTTGGTGTCCTCGCTTTTTAAAATTTTGTTTTTGCATCTCTGTTTTAGTGCACTGTCCCTAATGCTGATTGCTTTTTAAGTTTTCTTTCTATGCCTCCTTTTATTCCGTTCACTGTCTTTATTTTGAATGATTTCTTGTCTTTCCTTAGCACTGTCGCTTTTAAAAATTTCTGTCTATGTCTGCATTGTAGTTCAATGTTGCTACTTTGTACTGCTTTCCTCTCTTAATCCTTTGGCTTTTAAAATTTCTACTTGCATCTTGTTTGCTGTCATTGATTTTTAATTATTCTTTCTTGTTTTTCCTTAGTGCCATCACTTTTTAAATCTTCTTTTCCATCTCCATTTTAGTTCACCAATGGGATTTTAAAATTTTTTCCTTATTTCCTTAATCACCATTGCTTTTAAAAGTTTGTCTGTTTTTATACCATTTCCTGTCTTTATTTTGATGTGTTTATCTTTAATTATTTTTTTGTCTTTCCTTAGTGCCCTACCTTTTAAAATTTTCTTTCCACAGCTCTCTCTTAGTTTGTTTTCTTTTTCTTTTAGTTTTCTTTCTATGCCTACGTTTTATCCTGTTCACTGTCTTTATTATTTAATGATTTCTTGTCTTTCCTTAGTGCCTTTGCTTTTTAAAATGTCTATTTATGTCTGTGTTGTAGTTAGCTGTCACTATTTTTTAGTGCTTTCCTTTCTTAATCTTAATATTTGGGTTTTCCTTTTTTCCTTTCTTAATCTTGATCATTGGTTTTTAAAATTTTCTACTTTTATCTCCTTTGCTGTCATGAGATGTTAATTATTTTTTCTTGTTTTTCATTACTGCCATTGCTTTTACAATTTTTTAATTCTACATCTCTCTTTTAGTTCACAGTTTCGATTAATTTTTTCCTTATTTTCCTTATAGTTTGCCATCGCCGTTTTTTCATTTGCTCAATATGGCTTTAATCTCCATTGCTTTTAAATTTTCTGTCTCCTTTTATCCCCTTTGCTGTCTTTATTGTGCTCTAGTTAATTATTTCTTGTCTTTCCTTGGGGCCCTCCCGTTTTAAATTTTCTTGCTCTGCCTTTCGTTTGCTGTCCCTAGTTTTTAGTTCCCTCCCCTTCTTTTCCCTAATGCTCACGGCTTTGCAAATTTTCTTTCTCTGCCCACTTTTCTCCTGTTCACCATCTGTAGTTTTGAATGATTTGTATTTCCTTAGTGCATTTTTTTTTTTTTTTTATTTCTGCATTGTAGTTCACTGCTGCTATTTTTTAGTTCTTTCCTTTCTCCGTCCTTTGGCTTTTAAAATGTTCTACTTTTATCCCGTTTGCTGCTGTTAGTTTTTGATTGTCCTTTCTTGTCTTTCCTTAGTGCTATCGCTTTTTAGATTTTCTTTCATCATCTCCATTGTAGTTCAGTGATGCTATTTTTGAATGTTATCCTTATTTCCTTAATCACAGTTTCTTTTAAAGTTTTCTGTCTCCTTTTGTTCCAGTAGCTGTCATTATTTCCCTGTATTTATGTTTTAATTATTTCTTGTCTTTCCATAGTGCCCTCACTTTTTAAATTTTCCTTCTCCATCTCTTTAAGTTCACTGCCACTATTTTTTAATTTTTCCATTTATTTCTCTAATCCCTGTTACTTTTTAAAATTTTCTTTTATGCCGTTCCCAGTCTTTATTATGCTGTTCTTTTAATTACTTCTTGCCTTTCTTTAATTCCTTTGCTTTTTAGATGTTCTATTTTAATCTGTTCTAGCCTGCTGTCTCTATGTTTTAATTTTTCCCTTATCGCCCCCTTTGAAAATGTTCTTTCTATGCTTACTTTTCTTACTTTTGATGCCTTTATTTTTTAATTATTTCTTTTCTTTCTACATCTCGGTTTTAGTTCAGTCCCTATTTTTAAATTTTTCCATTTTATTTCCCTAATCCCCCTTGCTTTTCAGATTTTTCTACTTTTACCTCGTTCACTGTCTTTATGTTGCTGTCTTGTCTTTTAATAATTTCTTGTCTTTGGTTAGTGCCCTTGCTTTTTAGAGTTTCTTTCTGCATTTATTTTAGTTCACTGTCCCTATTTCCTAATTTTTCCCTTTGTTTCCCTAATTCCCCTCTGCTTATTAAATCTTCTTTCTATGCCTACTTTTATTACCTTTGAATTTTTTTAATAATTTCTTGTCTTAGTGCCGTCACTTTAAAAATTTTATTTTTACATCTCTGTTTTAGTTTGCTCTCCTTTATCTCATAATTTTCCCTTTATTTCCCTAATCCCTGTCGCTTTTAAAATTGTCTACGTTTATTCCCTTTGCAGTCTTTATTTTGCTGTCTTTTCTTTTCATAATTTCTTGTCTGTCCTTAGTGCCCTCGCTTTTTCAATGTTCTTTCTCCATCTCTGAGTTTGCTGTCCCTATTTTTCAATTTTTCCCCTTTATTCCCCTAGTTCCCCTCTGCTTATTAAATGTTCTTTCTATGCCCACTTTTATTCCCTTTGCTGTTGTTTAAAAAATTATTTCTTTTTCTTTCATTCGTGCCGTTGCTTTTTAAATTTTCTTTCCACATCTGTTTTAGTTCGCTGTCCCTATCTTTTAATTTTTCCCTTTATTTCCCTCATACCCATCACTTTTAAAACGTTCTTTCCCTGTCTACGTTTTTCCCTTCGATGTCTTTATTTTTAATTATTTCCTTAGTGCCTTTGATTTTCAATTTTCTTCCTATGTCCCCGTTTCAGTTCAGTGCCCCTACTTTTAAATTTTTTCCTCTATTTCCCTAAACTCTGTTGCTTTAAAAATTTTCTACCTTTATTCCGTTCACTGTCATTATTTTTTAATTATTTCTCATCTTTCCTTAGCGCGGTCGCTTTTTACAATTTCTGTCTCTCTGCATTTGTTTGGTTCGCTGTTGCTATTTCTTTAATTCTTTCCTGTCTTAGTACCTCGGCTTTAAAATTTTTGTTTCTATGTCTACTTTTATCTAGTTTGCTGCCTCTGTGTTTAATTTTCTTTCTGTTTGTCCTCTACCCAGTTGCTTTTGAAATTTTCTTTCTACATCTACTTTGATCAAGCTCCCTATCCTTACTTTTTAATAGTTTTCGGTCTGTTGTGTACCCCGTTGCTTTTAAAATTTACTTTGTATGCGTCTCTCTCTTTGTCCCCCTTTCTTTATTTGGTAGTTTTTTCTTGTCTTTCCTAAGAGACGTGGCTTTTATTTTTCCGATGTCTAATTTTATCCCATCCAATGCGCTTATTTGTTAATGCTTTCCTGTCTGTCCTCCAGCCTGTGCTTCACTTCATCTCTTTTCTTCGTATGTCTCTCTTTAGATTGCCATCTCTATTTTTTTCATTTTCCCCTCTCTTTATCCCTCGGCTTTTAAAATTTTGTTTCCATATGTAATCTGGTTTGCTGTCCCTGTTTTTAGTTCTTTGCTGACTGTGCTGTACCTCTTGGCATTTTCAAGTTTCCTTCTAGGTCTACTTTTATCAAGGTCCCTATCCCTGTTTTTTAATTCTTTCCTGTCCCATCCTTTTTGAATTTTTCTCTCTCTCATCTTTTACGCAGTTTGCTCTCCCTGTTTTTAATTTTGTCTGGTTTTCCTTACCCTGTCGCTTTTAAAATTTTCTTTTTATGTCTCCATTTATCTAGTTCCCTTTCCCTTATTCTTAATGCTTTCCTGTCACGTACCATGTTGCTTTTAACGTCTTATTTCTATCTCTCCATTTATCTAGTTCCCTGTCCCATTTTTCTTTCCTGTGTTTCCTGTAGTCCATTGTTTTTTATTTTCCCTTTCAAATCTCCCTCTACATAGCTCCCTTTAACAATTTTTTACATGTCCTGCCTCTCTGTCCTGTTCCCTTTCTATTTCTCGCTCTGTCTTACATTCTCTAATTTTTAATTCTTGCCTATGTTTGTTGCTTTTTAATTTCTATTTCTGTGACTGCCTCTATCCAACTTCCTGTCACTTTTTTTTAATTCTTTTTGCTTTTTCCCCCTTTTGTACTTCCCTCGATCCGCCCCGCCCCGCCGCTGCCTGCGTGTCTCTTATTCTCTCTGTGCCTCTCTGCTGTTCCTGTTGTCCCGCTCGGTCCCTTCTGTCTCTCTCCCCTGCCCCCTGTTGCTCCCTGTTCCTGTGGGATCTCCCCATCCTCCTCCTCGCTGCACTCCATTTCTCTCTCTCTCAACACCCTTGTGCGGTTCCCCGTCCCTCTCTTGTTCCCAGTATCCCGTTTTCTGGCTCCCTGTCCTACCCCTCTTCTCTACCTCCCTCCATCCTTCCTTCTGCTTTCCTCGTCCCTCTTTTCCCTCTGTCCCGCTGCCTTTGGGCACCGAGCCTCGTAACCAGCTCGTTGCTGGGATTTCTGATGGGCGTGAAGGAACAAACATTTGCTGCCTCCTTTGTGACCCCAGATGTGTTTCCAGCCCCTGGCCTCTGGGTGAGCGGCTGCGGTTGGGTCCAGGGGACGCAGTGATGTGCTGTGGGGCTGGGGTGATGGCCTCAGTTCCTGATGGGTTCCAGCTAGGGCAGCCCAGGTGGGACCCATGAAGCGAAGACGGGGCTGGGCCAAGTAGCTGGCACAGTGCTGCGGTTTGGATTGAGGACGAGAACAATGTTGGTAACGCACTGACGTTTTGTTTGTCGCTAAGTAGCGCTTAGACCGCTCAAGGACCTTTCAGCTTCCCGTGCTCTGCCCGGTGCGCCAGAAGCTGGGAGGCGCCACAGCCAGCTCAGCTGACCCGCGCCGGCCGAAGCGCTGTTCCCTCCCGTGTGACGTCACGCTCGGTAGGGAAACGGGGGGTCGTTGGCCAGGAGTCAGCGATCGCTGCTCGGGGACGTGCTTGGCATCGGTCGGCGAGTGGTGAGCACCTGTAGAGTGAATCGCTTGCTTTGTATACTGTTATTGGTTTATTATTATTACTACTAGTACTATTACTACTATTCTGTTGTCTTTTCCTTCAATTGTTCAACTGTTCTTCCTTTAACCCACGAGTGTTCTGACTTCCACCCTTCCAATTTTCTCCCCCGTAGCGGCTGTGTGGTGCTTAGCTGCTGGCTGGGGTTAAACCACGACAAAAGCTTCTGTCTACTTGTATTCCGTTTGCCGTTTCCCTTTTTTAATTCTTCCTTGTCTCTATTAGTACCTTTGCTTTTTCAATTGTCTTCCTACGTCTCTCTTTTAGTTCACTGTCCCCGGTTTTCATTTTTTTCTCTTTGTTGCCCTAATTCCCGTCATTATTGACTTTTTTTTGCTTTTATCCCGTTCCCTGTCTTTAGTTTTCAAGGAGTTGTTCTCTTTCCTTAGGGTCCTCCCTTTTAACAGCCTCGGAGGGCGTAGCTTCCCGCTGAGGAGCGGCTGGAGGAGGCGAGGTGGTTGTCAGCCGGGTCGTCATTTAATAGTAAAGTATGAAATGGCATGTTGGTTAATCATTTCCCGTTTGGTTTTGTGGGAGCTGTGCTGGCTGCCTTGAGAATCGGCCGAGAAGTTGAGGTGAGCTGGGTGGTAGAGGGGAGGCACACGGGGCTGGCTATTTCACCCGAGCGCCACGGGAACTTTGTGTCTCCTGGCATCCTAGGCGCACCGAGCGACAGCCGCAGCATCTTTCTTGAGAACAGGCGTGGAGCAGGGGAGCAGAGCGGTGCGGTGCTTTTGAGGAGGAGGGTGTCGCAGAAGCGGTTGGCAGTAACCAGACCGATGCTGAATACCAGCACTGTGTTTTAGTTTGTTAGTGTGCTGTGGGTTTTTGGGTTGGGAGGTTTTGGGGTTTTTTGTTTTTTGTTTTTTGGTTTTTTTTGAGATGATGAAGAAGAACTGAGCGAGTGCAGGAATGTTCTAGTTAGGTGTGTGGTGGTTTTCTTTTTTCTTTTTTGAGGGTGGATTCAGATCCCTGGCCCTCTGAAAGCTCAGTTGCGGGGTGAGGGCTGAGGAGGTATCAAGGATAGGAATTGCAGGGAGGGGTTATAAAGTTGGTGTCGGGGAGAGGCCTGTCCAGGAGCAGTCTCCTTTGGGAAGGGAAAAGGACCGGGTTACTGTTCTTAGCACGCTGCTGACGTTGGCTGGGCAGGGCGGTTCCATCCTGTGTCTGTGCGTTCTGCTTTTGCGTAGTCTGTCTTCTGTGTCTCGTACCCTGGCTTTCTCGGGTCTTGATGTTTCCGTAGCTCTTGGTGATCATGGGGCCCCTCGGTAAGCCTCCCGAGGGTCTCGAACGCGTCGCCTCATCGGCATGGCGTTTCTTGAGCCCTGCTTATCTTGCCGTCGTAGCTTAAAGCGCGGACGTGTCCGGGAAGCGTCGCGTTACAGATGTTTCTGAGGGATCGTCTGTTGTGTGCTTTTTCAGTCAGTAAGTTTTGAAAATATCTTACAGTAGTACTTGAAAAGCTTACTGAGATACTGGCACCCATACTAAAAGCGATCCAGGTCCAAGGAGAGACGTGGACAAAAGAGGAGGAATCGGCGTCGCTTTCCCGAGAAGCATTGCCAGCCTTGTAAGTAGCGACAGCGAGTCCTGACGTGGTTTTGGTGAGTTACTGCTTCGGCAGCGTCCTTTTTCCTTAACCTACAGCGTGTGGTTTCTTACTTCAGTTGGAAAGAGATTTTCCAGAATGGAAGTCTTTCTCATTCAAAGAAGTTGTGTTTTATGAACTCCCCATCAGAGTGGGGATCTTCAGAGATGATGCGCTTGGCAGTAGAAGTCAGCAGCAGCGAGACTTTCCGCTCTCTTAAAAAAAAAAAAAAGAAAAAAAAAAAAAAGAAAGAAAAGTCCGTTTGCTTCCAAAGAGCCGAGCACAGCACGTCTTCCGGAAGTCGATGGCATCGCTGGTTCTCAGTTGCAACAGCCGAGATGTCATCAACACGCGTTCCTCTGCGTGCTTCGGTGCAGCCAAAAGCGTTAGCAAATCTGCCGGTCCTTTTTGGTAGCCTTAGGCATTGCAGCCCCGGGGATTGGATTCCGCCCGCAAAGTAAAACCGTATGGGGGATCTCTTCTCTCACTGATTTTTCTACCCTAGATGTAACTTTAGGAAAAAAAAAAAAGTTAAAATTGTCTATACAAACTGCCTTGCATTGTTTCACCTGCAACTGCCAACTAGCTGTGGCGTTGTTTCAACTTTAACTGCCAACTAGCTGTGGCGTACAATTGCTTAGGTGTATTTGAGCCGTTAGGTATTTGTTCTAAACGTTGACCAGGAGAGGCAACTGAACGTTACGGGTTTCCCCCCCCCCCCCCCCCCGTGCTCGTTTGACGGAGTGCTCTGAAGTACTTTTCTTTCTGTCTGGCTTTCAAGGGTGCGTTTCCCTGGCAGTTCAGTAGCATCTCTCTCGGGCAGCGCGGCTGGCCAGATGTCGCTCCTAATGACGTAAGGCGCAAAAAACCCCTGGTCAAATGATAACTGCGTATCTTGGAGACAGATAATCTGCTGGTATCGATTCACAGCTGTGCAAGTTAAATTAACGCAAAAGGAAAATCCAGCCCTTCTCCAGTAGAAGTATTTTTATTGGATGTCTGTAAGCACACGCACAGCTTTTTTAGTAGGAAGCGAATTGCTGCGATTTGTCCTCTGGTTTTCCTTTTACCCTCGAAAGCGTTACGCTTCGCTTCCAGCTTTATCGACCGAGCCAGCAAGATGCGCAGGAGCGCGAGGGCCGTAGCTGTTGCGGCGGATCTGTAAGCGTAGATTCTGATTGCGGTACGCCCTTGTCCTGCAGCCTCGCAGGGTTGTCTCCCTGCAGCCGTGCCGTAAGGAAGGGGTGAGACGTTTTCCAACGCCGGCAAGAGCGCGTACTTTTACGCGAAGAACGTGTTTGGAATCGTACCGGTTAGTCTTCATGCTGATTGGAAGCGTTCAGGTCGCTCTAGCTTTTAAAGGACGTCTTGTGTTTTGAGCTGACCTGCTTACCTCGAATCCTCCTTGAGCTCAACTGCTCTCCCCTCCCTTGCTCTGACTGAATTCCTCTACTCGCTGCTGTGCTATTTTTTTCACATGCGGAAATATCGCTTGGGATTTTTGTTTTTCAGGTGTCTCGTTGCAGGCGTCTCGTGATGCTCGCTAGGTCCCCCCCGGCCCAGGTTGGCCTGCCGGTCGTGAAGCGTCCCGAGGGTAAGGGGCCGGCCCCGTGCCTGGAGGCTCCTGGCTCTGTCTCCGGCGGGTGCCCCGCGGGTGCGTCAGCGAGGGCTGTCTGGTGGGGAGAGTGCCGGGCCAAGAGGGAGCGGGGAGGTTCGCTGCCCCGGGGAGCCCGTCCCAGCGCGGGAACGGAGGGGGAGCACGGCAGAGCAGAGCCTGAGCGAGAGGTGCGTCACCGTCCCCTGGCAGGCTCCCCCCGCGGCGTGGGGCAGCCGCCGGCTTGCGGGACAGGGGCTGGGGGGGCTGCCCCCATTTTATTTCTCTGGCGGAGCTCCCCTTTTCGGGGGGCGCCTACATATGTAAACGGCATTATTAAAGTAGCGAGCTGCCGGTCGGGGCTGTTTTCCTTGTTTTGTGCCTTTTTTGGGGGGGTGATGAAAAAGTGTTGGAGGGGCCTGGGGGGTGATGATGTCATTTGGGGCACCCCAACGTCCCTGGGGGCGGGGGGTGTGATGATGAAACAGAGGAGCAGGTGAGTGGGGGATGAAGGTGTCACGGGGAGGTTCCCCCCCAGAGGAGGGGGGGTCACAGCCCCAAAATGCCTGAAAACTCGTGTGTGTGTGTGTGTGTGTGTGTGTGTGTGATTAAAAATGTTAAAAACTGGAAATACGGGTGCGAGGCATTGCAGTAGAGGAAAATCTCTCGCCTTTATATATATATATATTGAAAAATAATATTCATTTCTATATAGAGAGAGAGAGAAAAGGATTTCAAAATACAAACCTGTACCTGCTACGTTCTAGAAATTATTAAAAAATCTAAATGGAGATAGATAGGGTTTTAAAATAAAAAAGAACTTGTCTATATGTGAAGAAATAAAGGAGTTTAAAACGCAAAAAGAGATGATGTAGATGAAGGAATTGAAAACAGAAGAAAGTCTGGATAGGTAGAGGTATCTACGCTTACCGTGTGTCACCGAGTAAGCCAAAGTAGGTCGTCTGTGTAATGGAAGTAAAGGTTCTATGGAAGTGTAAACAGATAACTAAGTCTAAATAGACAGAATTGTAAGTAGATACCGAAGTCTAAGATACCAAAGTGTCAAAATATCCAAGTCCAAGAGCAAAATATCCAAGAGCAACACGGTTTGGGGCTCCCAGGAAAGCCGAATCCGCCTGGATTTGTGCAGCTGGAAAGCAAGCGCGCGCGCACACACCCACACCCCCCCCCCCACATTTTAACGCAGAAAACCAAAAATGACCCATTGTTATGATGTGGAAAAGCGCCGGAAAACCCCAGAACTGAATAGTTTTGAAAAGCAGAAACCCCCAAGTTTTGTATGATGTAAAAGAAAAAACAAAAAAGAACAACAACAAAAAAACAAGCCAACAAACCAAAAAACCCAAACGCAAAACCCGCACCAATTTGGGCCAAATTTGGGGTGAACCGCTGGCAGTTTGAGGGGCATTGCTGGGGATTATCTGGCGTGGATTCCTTCTCCGGAGCGGACTATCCGTTGCGGCTTATCCCAGGTGAGTTATCTGCTGTGGATTATGCCGGGCGGACCCCCTGGTGTAGGTCATCCCCACCCGTGTCCCCCCGTGCACCTTTCTACCCACACACAGCCGCTGTCCGTCCGTGTCCGTCTCCTGCCCCCCGTCCTCCTCTGCCTGTCTCTGCGCCCTCCCAAGTGCTCTCCACCCAAACGTCCCCCCACACAAGGTTTTTCCCCCCGTGCGGGTTTTTTTTCCCCGTGACGTGCCCCCCGCGTCCCCTGCCCTCCAGTCTCGTGCCCCCGCTCCCCTGCTCCCCCCTCCCATAGCTCCTTTGCTTCTGGACCCCCAGCTCCGCACGGGACACGGGCAGCCTGGGGAGCTTTGCCCCGAGCCATTCCTTTCCCCTCTGGGCAGCAGCGGTTCTGCCGCTGCTACAGGCAGGCGCTTTCTGGACGGGCGAGGGGCTGGGACGACCGGAGGCTGCTGCACGCTCCAGTCCGACTGAGACGCTGTTCCCGGGGGACCTGGCGCAGGGAAAGGCGAGGGACTCTCCGCGCTGCCGGTGACTCTTCAGAAGGGAACCGCGCTCTGGTTTTAGCGGCAGAAGGTGTCGGTCAGGCAGCCGCGTAGCACCGTGCTGAGCGATGTGGCAGGCGCCTGGCTTGGTGGAGTCCAGGCGTGTTTCTCGCCTCGCAGTCTCGATGCCCAACCAAGCAGGGGGTTCAGGTTCCCAAAGCCTTTGGGCGTGGGAGCAAGATGACAGCTAGGTGTCTAGCAGCACAGGATTTCAGCCGTGTTGCTTGCTGCAAATGGCTTGCAGGCCAGGAGATGTGGAGAGGGGTCTGAAATGAAGAAAGGGAGCGTGGAAGCGATTGTTTTAAGGCGGCAAATGAAGCAGCCGAAGGAGGCGAGCGGCTCAGCTGCCCCCTCGGCGGACCGGCCCCTCCAGCCTCCCGAGTCTCGCGCGCTGCAGGCGGCCAAGCGCGGGCGCCGCGCGTGCTGGCGGGAGCGGCAGGGAGCGCGGAGCTGCGCTGCCGTCCAGAGCAGCGAGGGAACTGGCAGGGCTCTACGGCCGTCTGGTGCGGCCAGCTGAGGGGCCGCCGTGCCCCTTTGCTTTCCCTGTTTCACGTCTCGTTCCTTTGCACGCCGCAGGGCAGGGCGGTAAGTAACATGGCGCAGCGTCTTGTTTAAGCGGCAAGCCCTGCGCGGGAAGCCCGGTGCGTGTGCAGGATGAGCAGAGGGCGGGCACCGCAGCAGAGCCCGAGGGGCGCCAGCGTATCGCTCGCTCGCAGATCGCGCGCTTGCCCGTGGTCTGCTCGCATGCAGCGCTTCCTGATAATCGTAGCTGCCCCTCTGACGCAAAGCAGCTTTCAGTGCCTTGAGGATGCCATCGGTGTCGCTTTTATTTTCTTTTTTTTTTCTTTTTTTTTTTTTTTTACTAAAATCTCTCCAGGGTCTGTTGACTCGCTGGTGTCACTCTCCCACCCCTGATGCCACATGCAGATGAATCCAGCACTCCCGGGGGCTTTTTCTGGGGGCAAAAAAGCCGAGGCGAGGCAAAGGTATTGACCAGGTTCCCTGTGCTGCGTCCCCCGGCTGGGTGCTGGGGTGGGGGGCGCGGAGAGAAAGGGCCAGCAGCCGCTGCAAGCTGTCAAGTGCAGAGGACTGAAATGCTCGAGCCGCTTGGGTGCTTTTTGGTGGCGAGGCGATGGCTGTGGCTGCGTGGGCTGTGAGCGGGAGCAGGGGCAGAGAAGGGCGAGGCTTGTGACACCCCCCGCCCCCCCCGTAAGGCGGCGGCGGCGGCGGCGGCGGCGGCGGCTGCGGGCGGCCCCAGGCGGGCCGGGGGGCGAGTCCTTTCTCCCCGCGGGGCGCGGTCGGAGCGCCGGGCTTGGTGTGGTGCTGCCGCCTGGCGGCCAAAAGCGGGTACTGCAGGGCGGGAGCCGCGCAGGGGCGGTGGCGTCCCCGTGGTCGCCGGTGCCGGTGGCCGGTAACGGGCATGCGACAGCGCGGTGGCCGCGGGGTGCTGCCGCCGCAGCCGTTGCTGCCTCCCGGTAAGGAAGCGCCGCTCTCGCCGCACGGGAGGCGCTTGCCGCTGCTAGCACTGCCGCGTCCGCCTCCGCTGCAGCCCCGCCCCGCGGCGTCCGCCTCCGCTGCAGCCCCGCCCCGCCGAATGCCCCGGTCCTGGTGTGGAGCGGCCCCGCCCCTAGCGCCGGGCCCCGCCCCTGGATGCCCCCGGGCAGGGGAAGGGCACCACCCCTAGCGACAGGCCCCGCCCCTGGAGACCACGCCTGCGCACTGTGTTGGGGTGGAGCTTAGCCGCGGGGGGGCGGAGCCTAGCGGTGGTAAGGCGGAGCTTTGCCGTGCGAGGGCGGAGCTTCACTGGCGCATGCGTGCTGTCTCGGGGGCGGAGCCTTGCCGAGGGGGGGCGGCGCTTTGCTCTGAAGGGCGGGGCTTTGCCGCGGGTGGGCGGAGCTTGCCGTGTGAGGGCGGAGCTTAACCGGCGCATGCGCGCTGTCTTGGGGCGGAGTTTTGCCGTGGGGGCGGAGCTTTGATGTGAAAGGCGGAGCTTTGCCGCGCATGCGCGCTGCCTCGGGGGCGGAGCTTTGCCGCGGGGGGGGCGGAGCCTTGCCAGGTGAGGGCGGAGCTTTGCCGGGTGAGGGCGGAGCTTGACCAGCGCATGCGCGATGCGTCGGGGGCGGAGCCTTGCCGCGGGGGGGCGGAGCTTTGCCGTGGGAGGGCGGAGGTTTGCTGTGAAGGGCGGAGCTTTGTCTGCGCATGCGCGCTGTCTCAGGGGCGGAGCTTTGCTGCGGGGGGCGGAGCTTTGCCGTGGGAGGGCGGAGGTTTGCTGTGAAGGGCGGAGCTTTGTCTGCGCATGCGCGCTGTCTCAGGGGCGGAGCTTTGCTGCGGGGGGGCGGAGCTTTGCCATGGGAGGGTGGAGCTTTGCCGAGGGGGCGGAGCTTCACCGGCGCATGCGTGCTGTGTGCAGGGCAGAGCTTGGCTGCAGAGGGCGGGGTTTTCCGCTGGGAGGGCGGAGCTTCGCCAGCGCCTGCGAGGTGCATCGGGGGCGGGCATCGCGCCGTGGGTGGAGCTTCCCCCGCGGAGGGGCCAGCGGGAGCCCGGCTGCGGCTGCAGGCAGGGAGGAGGTGAGCGGGGAAAGTCCCGAGAAGGGCGGCGGTGCCTGGGGGGGGGAGCGGCCGGGCCGGCGGGAGGCACGGAGCGGGGAGGGTGCGGTGCCGTGTGGGAGCCGGGCGGGTGGGGCTTCCCGGGGCCGGGCGGCGGGGGGGCGCCGCGCCGCTCCGGGGCCGGGCGGCGGGCGCCGCGCCGAGCTGAGCCGCGCCGCGCCGGTCCGGGGCCGGGCGGGCGCCGCGCCGATCTGAGCCGCACTGATTCGATGCTGGGCAGGCGCCGCGCCGGTCCGGGGCCGGGCGGCGGGGGAGCGCCGAGCCGCGCCGGGGCCGGGCGGCGGTGGGGGGGCGCCGCGCCGAGCCGCGCGGTCGGGGCCGGGCGGCGGGGAGCGCCGCGCCGCTCCGGGGCCGGGCGGCGGGGGAGCGCCGAGCCGCGCGGGGGCAGGGCGGCGAGCCGCGCCGCTCCGGGGCCGGGCGGCGGGGGGCGCCGCGCCGAGCCGCGCCGCTCCGGGGCCGGGCGGCGGGGGGGAGCGCCGCGCCGAGCCGCGCCGCTCCGGGGCCGGGCGGCGGGGGGGCGCCGCGCCGAGCCGCGCCGCTCCGGGGCGGGGGGCTGCCGCGCCGAGCCGCGCCGCTCCGGGGCCGGGCGGGCGCCGAGCCGCGCCGGTCCGGGGCCGGGCGGCGGGGGGCGCCGCGCCGCGTCGGCGCCGGGCGGGGGCGGGCAGCCGGAGGTGTTGGCGGGGGCTGCCCGGAGCCGCGCTGGGGGCTCGGCGGGGCTTCCACGTGCGGCGGCGGCGGGGGGAACGGTGTCCCCGCAGGGTCCCAAAGCACGGAGGGTTGCGTCTCGCGGCATCCGGGGCTTTTGGTCGGTCACGTTGGTTCCCCGGGGCATGCCGGGAGGTGTAGTTTCTAGGGCCGTGGCTGCCGGGCAAACCGCTTCCTTTTTTGCCTCCTCCTTTCCCTTGCCTGCGGGGGAGCGGCGGGCCGGCGGGAGGCACGGAGCGGGGAGGGTTCGGTGCCGTGTGGGAGCCGGGCGGGCGGGGCTTCCCGGAGCCGGGCGAGGGGGGGCGCGTCGGGTCGGGGCCGGTGGCGAGGTGAGCCCGGAGTTGGGCGGGCGCCGCGCCGGTGCGGGGCGGGGGGCCCCGCGCCGAGCCGCGCCGCTCCGCTCCGGGGCCGGGCGGCGGGGGGAGCCGCGCTGGGGGCTCGGCGGGGCTTCCACGTGCGGCGGTGGCGCGGTGAACGGTGTCCCCGCAGGATCCCAAAGCACGGAGGGCTGCGTCCCCTGGCATCCGGGGCTTTTGGTCGGCCACGTTGGTTCCCCGGGGCATGCCGGGAGGTGTAGTTTCTAGGGCCGTGGCTGCCGGACAAACCGCTTCCTTTTTTGCCTCCTCCTTTCCCAGCGTCACCTTCTGCGTCCCGGGAAGAAAATCCCGCGTGGGTGATTCCGCTCGGCGCTCAGGTAATCGCGTGTCTGGGGCTGCGGGAGCGGGGAGAAACCCTTGCCGGGTCGAGGACGCTCCAGGGGCGCCACATCAAAGCCAGAGGAAAGGCAAAGCCGCTGCCCGTGCAGAAAAGCCGATGACAAATTGCAGCTGAGAGAGCGCGCCGCGTTCCTGCAGTGCTCCCTTGGCAGTTTCGGCTGTTTGCCTTCCGGGCAAAAGAACAGACTTTCCTCTAGGAGAAATGAAGAGCTGCCTGTTCCCTTCTTTAGGGTCCGGTGTTTCTCTTCTGGTCGGTCGTGCTACTTTGATGGGCGAGCTGGAAATAGCCTGTTGTTTTGATACGCAGAACTAAATTGTTAGTAACATGCGGTGTCAGTAGAGTTCATTTTGGAGCACCTAGGTGCCAGTGGAAACGTAAGGAATGAAACGCGATGGAAACCGATCTTTAAACTTTAGTTTTCCTTGGTTTTTCTTTGCCATCAGAGCGTCGGTGGCACGGTGGCCTGTGGCTCGGTGCACGTTCTGTTCCGTGGAGCCTTCGGTCTAGGACTTTGAAGTAACAAAGTTTGTCCTTCCAGAAAAGGGCTAGTCGCTCCTAGGATTGAGGTGTGGGCTTGGAGAGTCTCTTAAGCACGTGCCTAGAATTAAAGCCGAATTTCACTTCGTGTTGCTGCTGTTTGTCTTCACTTTCATTCCTTTCGCCACGGCTCCATCGTGAGCGGGAGCTCTGAATCATCCCTTTTTTTCAGTCTCGCACACGTTTTTTTACCCAAGGAGGTGCTACGTTTAGAAGTTAAGGAGTTTTCTCACAAACGCGTCGGTCGATGCAATTGCGTTGTGATTGTTAAAACCCCCAAAATAACACCGGTCTTACAGATCTGGCCTATTTCTTCTGAACACGGATTCGTCGCGTGCAGATCGGGATACAGATCGTCTGCGCTTCCTGCTCTGTGGAGGACACTGTGCTGAGACAGGGGTGAGCTCCCAAAGGAAAAAAAATACAAGGTCATGGGGTTTTTTTGTTTGTATTTGGGGGCGGGGGGGGGTGTATTTAAAAGAAAAAAAAAAAAAGAGTGGAATGTTGACTGGTGGCAGCCTGCAGAGCTCTTTTGCTGCCCGGCCTCTCCTTTTCCTCTCTTGAAGTCCTCTTTCGTGGCTGTAATTGTCGTTTGGAGAAGTTCGGAAGAGCAGTTCAGGGACTTGCCTGGGCCCGTGTGCTAGTAATACCAGGAAGGGAAACGCTTGAACCGGTAGCAAAGAAGTTGGCTCCAAGTAGAGGTTCTGAAGGAAGAACAACGATAACAGGAAGCAAATAGCAAGTTACCAAAAAATGGGCGCGTGTCAAACGCCTCCGAGTTTTATTGCCGAATGTTGTTTGGCACTATGTTCCAAACGGCTCTTTTTTCCTTCGCTCGGCTGTAGCCTTCGCAAGACTTCACAAAACCGGGCAGCTTGGGACTCCTCCCCAGCTTTATGCTACAGGTTTTTTTTCCTCTCTCAGCAGAGTGTCAGCTGCCGCCGTTTCACCGTGGTCGCCCTTTCTTCTGCCGTGAAAGCGCAAGACGGACGGAAAGGCTGCGTAGCGGTCTGCGAGTACAAGGTACGTCCGCGATGCGTGTCCGCGTTTTTCCTAAGGCGCTTGTAGCATGGACTTCAAAGTTAACGTCAAGAATGCGCCAGCTCTCCTTCCTTCTGTAGTTTTTCTAGGAACTATTGTAACGCAGATCCTAAAAGGAAAAGAAGGTCTGCGCTGGAGCGTGTTCTGCCTGTGCAAAGCCGACTTCCCTCCGTTTATTTTGCCTTCCTGAAAGCGCAATCTTCTGTTTCTGTGCGCTTACTAGGAAATGATATCGGGAAAATAGTTGCGTCCTAAAAGAGGAAAGACGCCGATTGTGAGAGTTCAGGCGTTCAGAAGAAACAGGCTTTGTTTTCGTCATAGAAGCTGTGTGCTTTTTCAGTCAATAAGTTTTGAAAATATCTTAGAGTAGTCCTTGAAAAGCTTACTGAGATACTAGCGTCCGTACTAAAAGCGATCCAGGTCCAAGGAGAGACGTGGACAAAAGAGGAGGAATCGGCCTCGAAAATTCGTGTGTGTGATCAAAAACGTTCAAAACTGTAAATACGGGTGTGAGGCATTGCAGTAGAGAAAAATCTCTCGCCTTTATATATATATATATATATATATATATATAAAAATAATATTCATATGTATATATACAGTATTCATATATATATATATATATATATATAAAAAGAAGGATTTCCAAATACAAACCTATATCTGCTGTATTATATAAATGATTCAAAAATAATTTTCTGTCTTTTTCCGTTTTTTCCGTCTCCGTTTTAGTTCACCGATGCGGGTTTTTAAATCACTTCCTGATGTCCTGTTTTTTAATTTTCCCAATTATTTCTTGTCTTTCCTTAGTGCCCTTGCTTTTTAAAATTTTGTTTCTGCATCTCTGTTTTAGTGCACTGTCCCTAATGCTGATTGCTTTTTAAGTTTTCTTTCTATGCCTCCTTTTATTCCGTTCACTGTCTTTATTTTGAATGATTTCTTGTCTTTCCTTAGCACTGTCGCTTTTAAAAATTTCTGTCTATGTCTGCATTGTAGTTCAATGTTGCTACTTTGTACTGCTTTCCTCTCTTAATCCTTTGGCTTTTAAAATTTCTACTTGCATCTTGTTTGCTGTCATTGATTTTTAATTATTCTTTCTTGTTTTTCCTTAGTGCCATCACTTTTTAAATCTTCTTTTCCATCTCCATTTTAGTTCACCAATGGGATTTTAAAATTTTTTCCTTATTTCCTTAATCACCATTGCTTTTAAAAGTTTGTCTGTTTTTATACCATTTCCTGTCTTTATTTTGATGTATTTATCTTTAATTATTTTTTTGTCTTTCCTTAGTGCCCTACCTTTTAAAATTTTCTTTCCACAGCTCTCTCTTAGTTTGTTTTCTTTTTCTTTTAGTTTTCTTTCTATGCCTACTTTTATCCTGTTCACTGTCTTTATTTTTTAATGATTTCTTGTCTTTCCTTAGTGCCTTTGCTTTTTAAAATGTCTATTTATGTCTGTGTTGTAGTTAGCTGTCACTATTTTTTAGTGCTTTCCTTTCTTAATCTTAATATTTGGGTTTTCCTTTTTTCCTTTCTTAATCTTGATCATTGGTTTTTAAAATTTTCTACTTTTATCTCCTTTGCTGTCATGAGATGTTAATTATTTTTTCTTGTTTTTCATTACTGCCATTGCTTTTACAATTTTTTAATTCTACATCTCTCTTTTAGTTCACAGTTTCGATTAATTTTTTCCTTATTTTCCTTATAGTTTGCCATCGCCGTTTTTTCATTTGCTCAATATGGCTTTAATCTCCATTGCTTTTAAATTTTCTGTCTCCTTTTATCCCCTTTGCTGTCTTTATTGTGCTCTAGTTAATTATTTCTTGTCTTTCCTTGGGGCCCTCCCGTTTTAAATTTTCTTGCTCTGCCTTTCGTTTGCTGTCCCTAGTTTTTAGTTCCCTCCCCTTCTTTTCCCTAATGCTCATGGCTTTGCAAATTTTCTTTCTCTGCCCACTTTTCTCCTGTTCACCATCTGTAGTTTTGAATGATTTCTTGTATTTCCTTAGTGCATTTTTTTTTTTTATTTCTGCATTGTAGTTCACTGCTGCTATTTTTTAGTTCTTTCCTTTCTCCGTCCTTTGGCTTTTAAAATGTTCTACTTTTATCCCGTTTGCTGCTGTTAGTTTTTGATTGTCCTTTCTTGTCTTTCCTTAGTGCTATCGCTTTTTAGATTTTCTTTCATCATCTCCATTGTAGTTCAGTGATGCTATTTTTGAATGTTATCCTTATTTCCTTAATCACAGTTTCTTTTAAAGTTTTCTGTCTCCTTTTGTTCCAGTAGCTGTCATTATTTCCCTGTATTTATGTTTTAATTATTTCTTGTCTTTCCATAGTGCCCTCACTTTTTAAATTTTCCTTCTCCATCTCTTTAAGTTCACTGCCACTATTTTTTAATTTTTCCATTTATTTCTCTAATCCCCGTTACTTTTTAAAATTTTCTTTTATGCCGTTCCCAGTCTTTATTATGCTGTTCTTTTAATTACTTCTTGCCTTTCTTTAATTCCTTTGCTTTTTAGATGTTCTATTTTAATCTGTTCTAGCCTGCTGTCTCTATGTTTTAATTTTTCCCTTATCGCCCCCTTTGAAAATGTTCTTTCTATGCTTACTTTTCTTACTTTTGATGCCTTTATTTTTTAATTATTTCTTTTCTTTCTACATCTCGGTTTTAGTTCAGTCCCTATTTTTAAATTTTTCCATTTTATTTCCCTAATCCCCCTTGCTTTTCAGATTTTTCTACTTTTACCTCGTTCACTGTCTTTATGTTGCTGTCTTGTCTTTTAATAATTTCTTGTCTTTGGTTAGTGCCCTTGCTTTTTAGAGTTTCTTTCTGCATTTATTTTAGTTCACTGTCCCTATTTCCTAATTTTTCCCTTTGTTTCCCTAATTCCCCTCTGCTTATTAAATCTTCTTTCTATGCCTACTTTTATTACCTTTGAATTTTTTTAATAATTTCTTGTCTTAGTGCCGTCACTTTAAAAATTTTATTTTTACATCTCTGTTTTAGTTTGCTCTCCTTTATCTCATAATTTTCCCTTTATTTCCCTAATCCCTGTCGCTTTTAAAATTGTCTACGTTTATTCCCTTTGCAGTCTTTATTTTGCTGTCTTTTCTTTTCATAATTTCTTGTCTGTCCTTAGTGCCCTCGCTTTTTCCATGTTCTTTCTCCATCTCTGAGTTTGCTGTCCCTATTTTTCAATTTTTCCCCTTTATTCCCCTAGTTCCCCTCTGCTTATTAAATGTTCTTTCTATGCCCACTTTTATTCCCTTTGCTGTTGTTTAAAAAATTATTTCTTTTTCTTTCATTCGTGCCGTTGCTTTTTAAATTTTCTTTCCACATCTGTTTTAGTTCGCTGTCCCTATCTTTTAATTTTTCCCTTTATTTCCCTCATACCCATCACTTTTAAAACGTTCTTTCCCTGTCTACGTTTTTCCCTTCGATGTCTTTATTTTTAATTATTTCCTTAGTGCCTTTGATTTTCAATTTTCTTCCTATGTCCCCGTTTCAGTTCAGTGCCCCTACTTTTAAATTTTTTCCTCTATTTCCCTAAACTCTGTTGCTTTAAAAATTTTCTACCTTTATTCCGTTCACTGTCATTATTTTTTAATTATTTCTCATCTTTCCTTAGCGCGGTCGCTTTTTACAATTTCTGTCTCTCTGCATTTGTTTGGTTCGCTGTTGCTATTTCTTTAATTCTTTCCTGTCTTAGTACCTCGGCTTTAAAATTTTTGTTTCTATGTCTACTTTTATCTAGTTTGCTGCCTCTGTGTTTAATTTTCTTTCTGTTTGTCCTCTACCCAGTTGCTTTTGAAATTTTCTTTCTACATCTACTTTGATCAAGCTCCCTATCCTTACTTTTTAATAGTTTTCGGTCTGTTGTGTACCCCGTTGCTTTTAAAATTTACTTTGTATGCGTCTCTCTCTTTGTCCCCCTTTCTTTATTTGGTAGTTTTTTCTTGTCTTTCCTAAGAGACGTGGCTTTTATTTTTCCGATGTCTAATTTTATCCCATCCAATGCGCTTATTTGTTAATGCTTTCCTGTCTGTCCTCCAGCCTGTGCTTCACTTCATCTCTTTTCTTCGTATGTCTCTCTTTAGATTGCCATCTCTATTTTTTTCATTTTCCCCTCTCTTTATCCCTCGGCTTTTAAAATTTTGTTTCCATATGTAATCTGGTTTGCTGTCCCTGTTTTTAGTTCTTTGCTGACTGTGCTGTACCTCTTGGCATTTTCAAGTTTCCTTCTAGGTCTACTTTTATCAAGGTCCCTATCCCTGTTTTTTAATTCTTTCCTGTCCCATCCTTTTTGAATTTTTCTCTCTCTCATCTTTTACGCAGTTTGCTCTCCCTGTTTTTAATTTTGTCTGGTTTTCCTTACCCTGTCGCTTTTACAATTTTCTTTTTATGTCTCCATTTATCTAGTTCCCTTTCCCTTATTCTTAATGCTTTCCTGTCACGTACCATGTTGCTTTTAACGTCTTATTTCTATCTCTCCATTTATCTAGTTCCCTGTCCCATTTTTCTTTCCTGTGTTTCCTGTAGTCCATTGGTTTTTATTTTCCCTTTCAAATCTCCCTCTACATAGCTCCCTTTAACAATTTTTTACATGTCCTGCCTCTCTGTCCTGTTCCCTTTCTATTTCTCGCTCTGTCTTACATTCTCTAATTTTTAATTCTTGCCTATGTTTGTTGCTTTTTAATTTCTATTTCTGTGACTGCCTCTATCCAACTTCCTGTCACTTTTTTTTAATTCTTTTTGCTTTTTCCCCCTTTTGTACTTCCCTCGATCCGCCCCGCCCCGCCGCTGCCTGCGTGTCTCTTATTCTCTCTGTGCCTCTCTGCTGTTCCT
Source organism: Nipponia nippon (assembly GCF_047370975.1). Classification (NCBI taxonomy): domain Eukaryota; kingdom Metazoa; phylum Chordata; class Aves; order Pelecaniformes; family Threskiornithidae; genus Nipponia; species Nipponia nippon. The sequence continues at coordinate 27,905 of NW_028262323.1, read as the reverse complement.
GTTGTCCCGCTCGGTCCCTTCTGTCTCTCTCCCCTGCCCCCTGTTGCTCCCTGTTCCTGTGGGATCTCCCCATCCTCCTCCTCGCTGCACTCCATTTCTCTCTCTCTCAACACCCTTGTGCGGTTCCCCGTCCCTCTCTTGTTCCCAGTATCCCGTTTTCTGGCTCCCTGTCCTACCCCTCTTCTCTACCTCCCTCCATCCTTCCTTCTGCTTTCCTCGTCCCTCTTTTCCCTCTGTCCCGCTGCCTTTGGGCACCGAGCCTCGTAACCAGCTCGTTGCTGGGATTTCTGATGGGCGTGAAGGAACAAACATTTGCTGCCTCCTTTGTGACCCCAGATGTGTTTCCAGCCCCTGGCCTCTGGGTGAGCGGCTGCGGTTGGGTCCAGGGGACGCAGTGATGTGCTGTGGGGCTGGGGTGATGGCCTCAGTTCCTGATGGGTTCCAGCTAGGGCAGCCCAGGTGGGACCCATGAAGCGAAGACGGGGCTGGGCCAAGTAGCTGGCACAGTGCTGCGGTTTGGATTGAGGACGAGAACAATGTTGGTAACGCACTGACGTTTTGTTTGTCGCTAAGTAGCGCTTAGACCGCTCAAGGACCTTTCAGCTTCCCGTGCTCTGCCCGGTGCGCCAGAAGCTGGGAGGCGCCACAGCCAGCTCAGCTGACCCGCGCCGGCCGAAGCGCTGTTCCCTCCCGTGTGACGTCACGCTCGGTAGGGAAACGGGGGGTCGTTGGCCAGGAGTCAGCGATCGCTGCTCGGGGACGTGCTTGGCATCGGTCGGCGAGTGGTGAGCACCTGTAGAGTGAATCGCTTGCTTTGTATACTGTTATTGGTTTATTATTATTACTACTAGTACTATTACTACTATTCTGTTGTCTTTTCCTTCAATTGTTCAACTGTTCTTCCTTTAACCCACGAGTGTTCTGACTTCCACCCTTCCAATTTTCTCCCCCGTAGCGGCTGTGTGGTGCTTAGCTGCTGGCTGGGGTTAAACCACGACAAAAGCTTCTGTCTACTTGTATTCCGTTTGCCGTTTCCCTTTTTTAATTCTTCCTTGTCTCTATTAGTACCTTTGCTTTTTCAATTGTCTTCCTACGTCTCTCTTTTAGTTCACTGTCCCCGGTTTTCATTTTTTTCTCTTTGTTGCCCTAATTCCCGTCATTATTGACTTTTTTTTGCTTTTATCCCGTTCCCTGTCTTTAGTTTTCAAGGAGTTGTTCTCTTTCCTTAGGGTCCTCCCTTTTAACAGCCTCGGAGGGGGCGTAGCTTCCCGCTGAGGAGCGGCTGGAGGAGGCGAGGTGGTTGTCAGCCGGGTCGTCATTTAATAGTAAAGTATGAAATGGCATGTTGGTTAATCATTTCCCGTTTGGTTTTGTGGGAGCTGTGCTGGCTGCCTTGAGAATCGGCCGAGAAGTTGAGGTGAGCTGGGTGGTAGAGGGGAGGCACACGGGGCTGGCTATTTCACCCGAGCGCCACGGGAACTTTGTGTCTCCTGGCATCCTAGGCGCACCGAGCGACAGCCGCAGCATCTTTCTTGAGAACAGGCGTGGAGCAGGGGAGCAGAGCGGTGCGGTGCTTTTGAGGAGGAGGGTGTCGCAGAAGCGGTTGGCAGTAACCAGACCGATGCTGAATACCAGCACTGTGTTTTAGTTTGTTAGTGTGCTGTGGGTTTTTGGGTTGGGAGGTTTTGGGGTTTTTTGTTTTTTGGTTTTTGGTTTTTTTGAGATGATGAAGAGGAACTGAGCGAGTGCAGGAATGTTCTAATTAGGTGTGTGGTGGTTTTCTTTTTTCTTTTTTGAGGGTGGATTCAGATCCCTGGCCCTCTGAAAGCTCAGTTGCGGGGTGAGGGCTGAGGAGGTATCAAGGATAGGAATTGCAGGGAGGGGTTATAAAGTTGGTGTCGGGGAGAGGCCTGTCCAGGAGCAGTCTCCTTTGGGAAGGGAAAAGGACCGGGTTACTGTTCTTAGCACGCTGCTGACGTTGGCTGGGCAGGGCGGTTCCATCCTGTGTCTGTGCGTTCTGCTTTTGCGTAGTCTGTCTTCTGTGTCTCGTACCCTGGCTTTCTCGGGTCTTGATGTTTCCGTAGCTCTTGGTGATCATGGGGCCCCTCGGTAAGCCTCCCGAGGGTCTCGAACGCGTCGCCTCATCGGCATGGCGTTTCTTGAGCCCTGCTTATCTTGCCGTCGTAGCTTAAAGCGCGGACGTGTCCGGGAAGCGTCGCGTTACAGATGTTTCTGAGGGATCGTCTGTTGTGTGCTTTTTCAGTCAGTAAGTTTTGAAAATATCTTAGAGTAGTACTTGAAAAGCTTACTGAGATACTGGCACCCATACTAAAAGCGATCCAGGTCCAAGGAGAGACGTGGACAAAAGAGGAGGAATCGGCGTCGCTTTCCCGAGAAGCATTGCCAGCCTTGTAAGTAGCGACAGCGAGTCCTGACGTGGTTTTGGTGAGTTACTGCTTCGGCAGCGTCCTTTTTCCTTAACCTACAGCGTGTGGTTTCTTACTTCAGTTGGAAAGAGATTTTCCAGAATGGAAGTCTTTCTCATTCAAAGAAGTTGTGTTTTATGAACTCCCCATCAGAGTGGGGATCTTCAGAGATGATGCGCTTGGCAGTAGAAGTCAGCAGCAGCGAGACTTTCCGCTCTCTTAAAAAAAAAAAGAAAAAAAAAAAAAAAAAGAAAGAAAAGTCCGTTTGCTTCCAAAGAGCCGAGCACAGCACGTCTTCCGGAAGTCGATGGCATCGCTGGTTCTCAGTTGCAACAGCCGAGATGTCATCAACACGCGTTCCTCTGCGTGCTTCGGTGCAGCCAAAAGCGTTAGCAAATCTGCCGGTCCTTTTTGGTAGCCTTAGGCATTGCAGCCCCGGGGATTGGATTCCGCCCGCAAAGTAAAACCGTATGGGGGATCTCTTCTCTCACTGATTTTTCTACCCTAGATGTAACTTTAGGAAGAAAAAAAAAGTTAAAATTGTCTATACAAACTGCCTTGCATTGTTTCACCTGCAACTGCCAACTAGCTGTGGCGTTGTTTCAACTTTAACTGCCAACTAGCTGTGGCGTACAATTGCTTAGGTGTATTTGAGCCGTTAGGTATTTGTTCTAAACGTTGACCAGGAGAGGCAACTGAACGTTACGGGTTTTCCCCCCCCCCCCCCCGTGCTCGTTTGACGGAGTGCTCTGAAGTACTTTTCTTTCTGTCTGGCTTTCAAGGGTGCGTTTCCCTGGCAGTTCAGTAGCATCTCTCTCGGGCAGCGCGGCTGGCCAGATGTCGCTCCTAATGACGTAAGGCGCAAAAAACCCCTGGTCAAATGATAACTGCGTATCTTGGAGACAGATAATCTGCTGGTATCGATTCACAGCTGTGCAAGTTAAATTAACGCAAAAGGAAAATCCAGCCCTTCTCCAGTAGAAGTATTTTTATTGGATGTCTGTAAGCACACGCACAGCTTTTTTAGTAGGAAGCGAATTGCTGCGATTTGTCCTCTGGTTTTCCTTTTACCCTCGAAAGCGTTACGCTTCGCTTCCAGCTTTATCGACCGAGCCAGCAAGATGCGCAGGAGCGCGAGGGCCGTAGCTGTTGCGGCGGATCTGTAAGCGTAGATTCTGATTGCGGTACGCCCTTGTCCTGCAGCCTCGCAGGGTTGTCTCCCTGCAGCCGTGCCGTAAGGAAGGGGTGAGACGTTTTCCAACGCCGGCAAGAGCGCGTACTTTTACGCGAAGAACGTGTTTGGAATCGTACCGGTTAGTCTTCATGCTGATTGGAAGCGTTCAGGTCGCTCTAGCTTTTAAAGGACGTCTTGTGTTTTGAGCTGACCTGCTTACCTCGAATCCTCCTTGAGCTCAACTGCTCTCCCCTCCCTTGCTCTGACTGAATTCCTCTACTCGCTGCTGTGCTATTTTTTTCACATGCGGAAATATCGCTTGGGATTTTTGTTTTTCAGGTGTCTCGTTGCAGGCGTCTCGTGATGCTCGCTAGGTCCCCCCCGGCCCAGGTTGGCCTGCCGGTCGTGAAGCGTCCCGAGGGTAAGGGGCCGGCCCCGTGCCTGGAGGCTCCTGGCTCTGTCTCCGGCGGGTGCCCCGCGGGTGCGTCAGCGAGGGCTGTCTGGTGGGGAGAGTGCCGGGCCAAGAGGGAGCGGGGAGGTTCGCTGCCCCGGGGAGCCCGTCCCAGCGCGGGAACGGAGGGGGAGCACGGCAGAGCAGAGCCTGAGCGAGAGGTGCGTCACCGTCCCCTGGCAGGCTCCCCCCGCGGCGTGGGGCAGCCGCCGGCTTGCGGGACAGGGGCTGGGGGGGGCTGCAACCGTTTGGGGGCCTTGCCCCCATTTTGTTTCTCTGGCGGAGCTCCCCTTTTCGGGGGGCGCCTACATATGTAAACGGCATTATTAAAGTAGCGAGCTGCCGGTCGGGGCTGTTTTCCTTGTTTTGTGCCTTTTTTGGGGGGGTGATGAAAAAGTGTTGGAGGGGCCTGGGGGGTGATGATGTCATTTGGGGCACCCCAACGTCCCTGGGGGCGGGGGGTGTGATGATGAAACAGAGGAGCAGGTGAGTGGGGGATGAAGGTGTCACGGGGAGGTTCCCCCCCAGAGGAGGGGGGGTCACAGCCCCAAAATGCCTGAAAACTCGTGTGTGTGTGTGTGTGTGTGTGTGTGTGTGTAATTAAAATTGTTAAAAACTGGAAATACGGGTGCGAGGCATTGCAGTAGAGGAAAATCTCTCGCCTTTATATATATATATATTGAAAAATAATATTCATTTCTATAGAGAGAGAGAGAGAAAAGGATTTCAAAATACAAACCTGTACCTGCTACGTTCTAGAAATTATTAAAAAATCTAAATGGAGATAGATAGGGTTTTAAAATAAAAAAGAACTTGTCTATATGTGAAGAAATAAAGGAGTTTAAAACGCAAAAAGAGATGATGTAGATGAAGGAATTGAAAACAGAAGAAAGTCTGGATAGGTAGAGGTATCTACGCTTACCGTGTGTCACCGAGTAAGCCAAAGTAGGTCGTCTGTGTAATGGAAGTAAAGGTTCTATGGAAGTGTAAACAGATAACTAAGTCTAAATAGACAGAATTGTAAGTAGATACCGAAGTCTAAGATACCAAAGTGTCAAAATATCCAAGTCCAAGAGCAAAATATCCAAGAGCAACACGGTTTGGGGCTCCCAGGAAAGCCGAATCCGCCTGGATTTGTGCAGCTGGAAAGCAAGCGCGCGCGCACACACCCACACCCCCCCCCCCCCCTACATTTTAACGCAGAAAACCAAAAATGACCCATTGTTATGATGTGGAAAAGCGCCGGAAAACCCCAGAACTGAATAGTTTTGAAAAGCAGAAACCCCCAAGTTTTGTATGATGTAAAAGAAAAAACAAAAAAGAACAACAACAAAAAAACAAGCCAACAAACCAAAAAACCCAAACGCAAAACCCGCACCAATTTGGGCCAAATTTGGGGTGAACCGCTGGCAGTTTGAGGGGCATTGCTGGGGATTATCTGGCGTGGATTCCTTCTCCGGAGCGGACTATCCGTTGCGGCTTATCCCAGGTGAGTTATCTGCTGTGGATTATGCCGGGCGGACCCCCTGGTGTAGGTCATCCCCACCCGTGTCCCCCCGTGCACCTTTCTACCCACACACAGCCGCTGTCCGTCCGTGTCCGTCTCCGCCCCCCGTCCTCCTCTGCCTGTCTCTGCGCCCTCCCAAGTGCTCTCCACCCAAACGTCCCCCCACACAAGGTTTTTCCCCCCGTGCGGGTTTTTTTTCCCCGTGACGTGCCCCCCGCGTCCCCTGCCCTCCAGTCTCGTGCCCCCGCTCCCCTGCTCCCCCTCCCATAGCTCCTTTGCTTCTGGACCCCCAGCTCCGCACGGGACACGGGCAGCCTGGGGAGCTTTGCCCCGAGCCATTCCTTTCCCCTCTGGGCAGCAGCGGTTCTGCCGCTGCTACAGGCAGGCGCTTTCTGGACGGGCGAGGGGCTGGGACGACCGGAGGCTGCTGCACGCTCCAGTCCGACTGAGACGCTGTTCCCGGGGGACCTGGCGCAGGGAAAGGCGAGGGACTCTCCGCGCTGCCGGTGACTCTTCAGAAGGGAACCGCGCTCTGGTTTTAGCGGCAGAAGGTGTCGGTCAGGCAGCCGCGTAGCACCGTGCTGAGCGATGTGGCAGGCGCCTGGCTTGGTGGAGTCCAGGCGTGTTTCTCGCCTCGCAGTCTCGATGCCCAACCAAGCAGGGGGTTCAGGTTCCCAAAGCCTTTGGGCGTGGGAGCAAGATGACAGCTAGGTGTCTAGCAGCACAGGATTTCAGCCGTGTTGCTTGCTGCAAATGGCTTGCAGGCCAGGAGATGTGGAGAGGGGTCTGAAATGAAGAAAGGGAGCGTGGAAGCGATTGTTTTAAGGCGGCAAATGAAGCAGCCGAAGGAGGCGAGCGGCTCAGCTGCCCCCTCGGCGGACCGGCCCCTCCAGCCTCCCGAGTCTCGCGCGCTGCAGGCGGCCAAGCGCGGGCGCCGCGCGTGCTGGCGGGAGCGGCAGGGAGCGCGGAGCTGCGCTGCCGTCCAGAGCAGCGAGGGAACTGGCAGGGCTCTACGGCCGTCTGGTGCGGCCAGCTGAGGGGCCGCCGTGCCCCTTTGCTTTCCCTGTTTCACGTCTCGTTCCTTTGCACGCCGCAGGGCAGGGCGGTAAGTAACATGGCGCAGCGTCTTGTTTAAGCGGCAAGCCCTGCGCGGGAAGCCCGGTGCGTGTGCAGGATGAGCAGAGGGCGGGCACCGCAGCAGAGCCCGAGGGGCGCCAGCGTATCGCTCGCTCGCAGATCGCGCGCTTGCCCGTGGTCTGCTCGCATGCAGCGCTTCCTGATAATCGTAGCTGCCCCTCTGACGCAAAGCAGCTTTCAGTGCCTTGAGGATGCCATCGGTGTCGCTTTTATTTTCTTTTTTTTTCTTTTTTTTTTTTTTTTACTAAAATCTCTCCAGGGTCTGTTGACTCGCTGGTGTCACTCTCCCACCCCTGATGCCACATGCAGATGAATCCAGCACTCCCGGGGGCTTTTTCTGGGGGCAAAAAAGCCGAGGCGAGGCAAAGGTATTGACCAGGTTCCCTGTGCTGCGTCCCCCGGCTGGGTGCTGGGGTGGGGGGCGCGGAGAGAAAGGGCCAGCAGCCGCTGCAAGCTGTCAAGTGCAGAGGACTGAAATGCTCGAGCCGCTTGGGTGCTTTTTGGTGGCGAGGCGATGGCTGTGGCTGCGTGGGCTGTGAGCGGGAGCAGGGGCAGAGAAGGGCGAGGCTTGTGACACCCCCCGCCCCCCCGTAAGGCGGCGGCGGCGGCGGCGGCTGCGGCTGCGGGCGGCCCCAGGCGGGCCGGGGGGCGAGTCCTTTCTCCCCGCGGGGCGCGGTCGGAGCGCCGGGCTTGGTGTGGTGCTGCCGCCTGGCGGCCAAAAGCGGGTACTGCAGGGCGGGAGCCGCGCAGGGGCGGTGGCGTCCCCGTGGTCGCCGGTGCCGGTGGCCGGTAACGGGCATGCGACAGCGCGGTGGCCGCGGGGTGCTGCCGCCGCAGCCGTTGCTGCCTCCCGGTAAGGAAGCGCCGCTCTCGCCGCACGGGAGGCGCTTGCCGCTGCTAGCACTGCCGCGTCCGCCTCCGCTGCAGCCCCGCCCCGCGGCGTCCGCCTCCGCTGCAGCCCCGCCCCGCCGAATGCCCCGGTCCTGGTGTGGAGCGGCCCCGCCCCTAGCGCCGGGCCCCGCCCCTGGATGCCCCCGGGCAGGGGAAGGGCACCACCCCTAGCGACAGGCCCCGCCCCTGGAGACCACGCCTGCGCACTGTGTTGGGGTGGAGCTTAGCCGCGGGGGGCGGAGCCTAGCGGTGGTAAGGCGGAGCTTTGCCGTGCGAGGGCGGAGCTTCACTGGCGCATGCGTGCTGTCTCGGGGGCGGAGCCTTGCCGAGGGGGGGCGGCGCTTTGCTCTGAAGGGCGGGGCTTTGCCGCGGGTGGGCGGAGCTTGCCGTGTGAGGGCGGAGCTTAACCGGCGCATGCGCGCTGTCTTGGGGCGGAGTTTTGCCGTGGGGGCGGAGCTTTGATGTGAAAGGCGGAGCTTTGCCGCGCATGCGCGCTGCCTCGGGGGCGGAGCTTTGCCGCGGGGGGGGCGGAGCCTTGCCAGGTGAGGGCGGAGCTTTGCCGGGTGAGGGCGGAGCTTGACCAGCGCATGCGCGATGCGTCGGGGGCGGAGCCTTGCCGCGGGGGGGGCGGAGCTTTGCCGGGTGAGGGCGGAGCTTTGCCGGGTGAGGGCGGAGCTTGACCAGGGCATGCGCGATGCGTCGGGGGCGGAGCCTTGCCGCGGGGGGGCGGAGCTTTGCCGTGGGAGGGCGGAGGTTTGCTGTGAAGGGCGGAGCTTTGTCTGCGCATGCGCGCTGTCTCAGGGGCGGAGCTTTGCTGCGGGGGGGCGGAGCTTTGCCGTGGGAGGGCGGAGGTTTGCTGTGAAGGGCGGAGCTTTGTCTGCGCATGCGCGCTGTCTCAGGGGCGGAGCTTTGCTGCGGGGGGGCGGAGCTTTGCCATGGGAGGGTGGAGCTTTGCCGAGGGGGCGGAGCTTCACCGGCGCATGCGTGCTGTGTGCAGGGCAGAGCTTGGCTGCAGAGGGCGGGGTTTTCCGCTGGGAGGGCGGAGCTTCGCCAGCGCCTGCGAGGTGCATCGGGGGCGGGCATCGCGCCGTGGGTGGAGCTTCCCCCCGCGGAGGGGCCAGCGGGAGCCCGGCTGCGGCTGCAGGCAGGGAGGAGGTGAGCGGGGAAAGTCCCGAGAAGGGCGGCGGTGCCTGGGGGGGGAGCGGCCGGGCCGGCGGGAGGCACGGAGCGGGGAGGGTGCGGTGCCGTGTGGGAGCCGGGCGGGTGGGGCTTCCCGGGGCCGGGCGGCGGGGGGGCGCCGCGCCGCTCCGGGGCCGGGCGGCGGGGGGGGCGCCGAGCCGAGCTGAGCCGCGCTGGTTCGATGCTGGGCGGGCGCCGCGCCGGTGCGGGCCGGGCGGCGGGGCAGCGCCGAGCCGCGCCGGGGCCGGGCGGCGGGGCAGCGCCGAGCCGCGCCGGGGCCGGGCGGCGGGAGAGCGTCGCGCCGAGCCGAGCCGCGCCGGTCCGGGGCCGGGCGGGCGCCGCGCCGAGCCGCGCCGCTCCGGGGCCGGGCGGCGGGGGGGGCGCCGCGCCGCGCCGAGCCGCGCCGCTCCGGGGCCGGGCGGCGGGGGGCGCCGCGCCGAGCCGCGCCGCTCCGGGGCGGGGGGCTGCCGCGCCGAGCCGCGCCGCTCCGGGGCCGGGCGGGCGCCGCGCCGAGCCGCGCCGGTCCGGGGCCGGGCGGCGGGGGGCGCCGCGCCGCGTCGGCGCCGGGCGGGGGCGGGCAGCCGGAGGTGTTGGCGGGGGCTGCCCGGAGCCGCGCTGGGGGCTCGGCGGGGCTTCCACGTGCGGCGGCGGCGGGGGGAACGGTGTCCCCGCAGGGTCCCAAAGCACGGAGGGTTGCGTCTCGCGGCATCCGGGGCTTTTGGTCGGTCACGTTGGTTCCCCGGGGCATGCCGGGAGGTGTAGTTTCTAGGGCCGTGGCTGCCGGGCAAACCGCTTCCTTTTTTGCCTCCTCCTTTCCCTTGCCTGCGGGGGAGCGGCGGGCCGGCGGGAGGCACGGAGCGGGGAGGGTTCGGTGCCGTGTGGGAGCCGGGCGGGCGGGGCTTCCCGGAGCCGGGCGAGGGGGGGCGCGTCGGGTCGGGGCCGGTGGCGAGGTGAGCCCGGAGTTGGGCGGGCGCCGCGCCGGTGCGGGGCGGGGGGCCCCGCCCCGGGCCGCGCCGCGCCGGTCCGGGGGCGGGGGGCGGGGGCGCCGCGCTGGGGGCTCGGCGGGGCTTCCACGTGCGGCGGTGGCGCGGTGAACGGTGTCCCCGCAGGATCCCAAAGCACGGAGGGCTGCGTCCCCTGGCATCCGGGGCTTTTGGTCGGCCACGTTGGTTCCCCGGGGCATGCCGGGAGGTGTAGTTTCTAGGGCCGTGGCTGCCGGACAAACCGCTTCCTTTTTTGCCTCCTCCTTTCCCAGCGTCACCTTCTGCGTCCCGGGAAGAAAATCCCGCGTGGGTGATTCCGCTCGGCGCTCAGGTAATCGCGTGTCTGGGGCTGCGGGAGCGGGGAGAAACCCTTGCCGGGTCGAGGACGCTCCAGGGGCGCCACATCAAAGCCAGAGGAAAGGCAAAGCCGCTGCCCGTGCAGAAAAGCCGATGACAAATTGCAGCTGAGAGAGCGCGCCGCGTTCCTGCAGTGCTCCCTTGGCAGTTTCGGCTGTTTGCCTTCCGGGCAAAAGAACAGACTTTCCTCTAGGAGAAATGAAGAGCTGCCTGTTCCCTTCTTTAGGGTCCGGTGTTTCTCTTCTGGTCGGTCGTGCTACTTTGATGGGCGAGCTGGAAATAGCCTGTTGTTTTGATACGCAGAACTAAATTGTTAGTAACATGCGGTGTCAGTAGAGTTCATTTTGGAGCACCTAGGTGCCAGTGGAAACGTCAGGAATGAAACGCGATGGAAACCGATCTTTAAACTTTAGTTTTCCTTGGTTTTTCTTTGCCATCAGAGCGTCGGTGGCACGGTGGCCTGTGGCTCGGTGCACGTTCTGTTCCGTGGAGCCTTCGGTCTAGGACTTTGAAGTAACAAAGTTTGTCCTTCCAGAAAAGGGCTAGTCGCTCCTAGGATTGAGGTGTGGGCTTGGAGAGTCTCTTAAGCACGTGCCTAGAATTAAAGCCGAATTTCACTTCCTGTTGCTGCTGTTTGTCTTCACTTTCATTCCTTTCGCCACGGCTCCATCGTGAGCGGGAGCTCTGAATCATCCCTTTTTTTCAGTCTCGCACACGTTTTTTTACCCAAGGAGGTGCTACGTTTAGAAGTTAAGGAGTTTTCTCACAAACGCGTCGGTCGATGCAATTGCGTTGTGATTGTTAAAACCCCCAAAATAACACCGGTCTTACAGATCTGGCCTATTTCTTCTGAACACGGATTCGTCGCGTGCAGATCGGGATACAGATCGTCTGCGCTTCCTGCTCTGTGGAGGACACTGTGCTGAGACAGGGGTGAGCTCCCAAAGGAAAAAAAATACAAGGTCATGGGGTTTTTTTGTTTGTATTTGGGGGCGGGGGGGGGTGTATTTAAAAGAAAAAAAAAAAAAAAGAGTGGAATGTTGACTGGTGGCAGCCTGCAGAGCTCTTTTGCTGCCCGGCCTCTCCTTTTCCTCTCTTGAAGTCCTCTTTTGTGGCTGTAATTGTCGTTTGGAGAAGTTCGGAAGAGCAGTTCAGGGACTTGCCTGGGCCCGTGTGCTAGTAATACCAGGAAGGGAAACGCTTGAACCGGTAGCAAAGAAGTTGGCTCCAAGTAGAGGTTCTGAAGGAAGAACAACGATAACAGGAAGCAAATAGCAAGTTACCAAAAAATGGGCGCGTGTCAAACGCCTCCGAGTTTTATTGCCGAATGTTGTTTGGCACTATGTTCCAAACGGCTCTTTTTTCCTTCGCTCGGCTGTAGCCTTCGCAAGACTTCACAAAACCGGGCAGCTTGGGACTCCTCCCCAGCTTTATGCTACAGGTTTTTTTTCCTCTCTCAGCAGAGTGTCAGCTGCCGCCGTTTCACCGTGGTCGCCCTTTCTTCTGCCGTGAAAGCGCAAGACGGACGGAAAGGCTGCGTAGCGGTCTGCGAGTACAAGGTACGTCCGCGATGCGTGTCCGCGTTTTTCCTAAGGCGCTTGTAGCATGGACTTCAAAGTTAACGTCAAGAATGCGCCAGCTCTCCTTCCTTCTGTAGTTTTTCTAGGAACTATTGTAACGCAGATCCTAAAAGGAAAAGAAGGTCTGCGCTGGAGCGTGTTCTGCCTGTGCAAAGCCGACTTCCCTCCGTTTATTTTGCCTTCCTGAAAGCGCAATCTTCTGTTTCTGTGCGCTTACTAGGAAATGATATCGGGAAAATAGTTGCGTCCTAAAAGAGGAAAGACGCCGATTGTGAGAGTTCAGGCGTTCAGAAGAAACAGGCTTTGTTTTCGTCATAGAAGCTGTGTGCTTTTTCAGTCAATAAGTTTTGAAAATATCTTAGAGTAGTCCTTGAAAAGCTTACTGAGATACTAGCGTCCGTACTAAAAGCGATCCAGGTCCAAGGAGAGACGTGGACAAAAGAGGAGGAATCGGCCTCGAAAATTCGTGTGTGTGATCAAAAACGTTCAAAACTGTAAATACGGGTGTGAGGCATTGCAGTAGAGAAAAATCTCTCGCCTTTATATATATATATATATATTGAAAAATAATATTCATATGTATATATACAGTATTCATATATATATATATATATATATATATATATATAAAAAGAAGGATTTCCAAATACAAACCTATATCTGCTGTATTATATAAATGATTCAAAAATAATTTTCTGTCTTTTTCCGTTTTTTCCGTCTCCGTTTTAGTTCACCGATGCGGGTTTTTAAATCACTTCCTGATGTCCTGTTTTTTAATTTTCCCAATTATTTCTTGTCTTTCCTTAGTGCCCTTGCTTTTTAAAATTTTGTTTCTGCATCTCTGTTTTAGTGCACTGTCCCTAATGCTGATTGCTTTTTAAGTTTTCTTTCTATGCCTCCTTTTATTCCGTTCACTGTCTTTATTTTGAATGATTTCTTGTCTTTCCTTAGCACTGTCGCTTTTAAAAATTTCTGTCTATGTCTGCATTGTAGTTCAATGTTGCTACTTTGTACTGCTTTCCTCTCTTAATCCTTTGGCTTTTAAAATTTCTACTTGCATCTTGTTTGCTGTCATTGATTTTTAATTATTCTTTCTTGTTTTTCCTTAGTGCCATCACTTTTTAAATCTTCTTTTCCATCTCCATTTTAGTTCACCAATGGGATTTTAAAATTTTTTCCTTATTTCCTTAATCACCATTGCTTTTAAAAGTTTGTCTGTTTTTATACCATTTCCTGTCTTTATTTTGATGTATTTATCTTTAATTATTTTTTTGTCTTTCCTTAGTGCCCTACCTTTTAAAATTTTCTTTCCACAGCTCTCTCTTAGTTTGTTTTCTTTTTCTTTTAGTTTTCTTTCTATGCCTACTTTTATCCTGTTCACTGTCTTTATTTTTTAATGATTTCTTGTCTTTCCTTAGTGCCTTTGCTTTTTAAAATGTCTATTTATGTCTGTGTTGTAGTTAGCTGTCACTATTTTTTAGTGCTTTCCTTTCTTAATCTTAATATTTGGGTTTTCCTTTTTTCCTTTCTTAATCTTGATCATTGGTTTTTAAAATTTTCTACTTTTATCTCCTTTGCTGTCATGAGATGTTAATTATTTTTTCTTGTTTTTCATTACTGCCATTGCTTTTACAATTTTTTAATTCTACATCTCTCTTTTAGTTCACAGTTTCGATTAATTTTTTCCTTATTTTCCTTATAGTTTGCCATCGCCGTTTTTTCATTTGCTCAATATGGCTTTAATCTCCATTGCTTTTAAATTTTCTGTCTCCTTTTATCCCCTTTGCTGTCTTTATTGTGCTCTAGTTAATTATTTCTTGTCTTTCCTTGGGGCCCTCCCGTTTTAAATTTTCTTGCTCTGCCTTTCGTTTGCTGTCCCTAGTTTTTAGTTCCCTCCCCTTCTTTTCCCTAATGCTCATGGCTTTGCAAATTTTCTTTCTCTGCCCACTTTTCTCCTGTTCACCATCTGTAGTTTTGAATGATTTCTTGTATTTCCTTAGTGCATTTTTTTTTTTTTTTTTATTTCTGCATTGTAGTTCACTGCTGCTATTTTTTAGTTCTTTCCTTTCTCCGTCCTTTGGCTTTTAAAATGTTCTACTTTTATCCCGTTTGCTGCTGTTAGTTTTTGATTGTCCTTTCTTGTCTTTCCTTAGTGCTATCGCTTTTTAGATTTTCTTTCATCATCTCCATTGTAGTTCAGTGATGCTATTTTTGAATGTTATCCTTATTTCCTTAATCACAGTTTCTTTTAAAGTTTTCTGTCTCCTTTTGTTCCAGTAGCTGTCATTATTTCCCTGTATTTATGTTTTAATTATTTCTTGTCTTTCCATAGTGCCCTCACTTTTTAAATTTTCCTTCTCCATCTCTTTAAGTTCACTGCCACTATTTTTTAATTTTTCCATTTATTTCTCTAATCCCCGTTACTTTTTAAAATTTTCTTTTATGCCGTTCCCAGTCTTTATTATGCTGTTCTTTTAATTACTTCTTGCCTTTCTTTAATTCCTTTGCTTTTTAGATGTTCTATTTTAATCTGTTCTAGCCTGCTGTCTCTATGTTTTAATTTTTCCCTTATCGCCCCCTTTGAAAATGTTCTTTCTATGCTTACTTTTCTTACTTTTGATGCCTTTATTTTTTAATTATTTCTTTTCTTTCTACATCTCGGTTTTAGTTCAGTCCCTATTTTTAAATTTTTCCATTTTATTTCCCTAATCCCCCTTGCTTTTCAGATTTTTCTACTTTTACCTCGTTCACTGTCTTTATGTTGCTGTCTTGTCTTTTAATAATTTCTTGTCTTTGGTTAGTGCCCTTGCTTTTTAGAGTTTCTTTCTGCATTTATTTTAGTTCACTGTCCCTATTTCCTAATTTTTCCCTTTGTTTCCCTAATTCCCCTCTGCTTATTAAATCTTCTTTCTATGCCTACTTTTATTACCTTTGAATTTTTTTAATAATTTCTTGTCTTAGTGCCGTCACTTTAAAAATTTTATTTTTACATCTCTGTTTTAGTTTGCTCTCCTTTATCTCATAATTTTCCCTTTATTTCCCTAATCCCTGTCGCTTTTAAAATTGTCTACGTTTATTCCCTTTGCAGTCTTTATTTTGCTGTCTTTTCTTTTCATAATTTCTTGTCTGTCCTTAGTGCCCTCGCTTTTTCCATGTTCTTTCTCCATCTCTGAGTTTGCTGTCCCTATTTTTCAATTTTTCCCCTTTATTCCCCTAGTTCCCCTCTGCTTATTAAATGTTCTTTCTATGCCCACTTTTATTCCCTTTGCTGTTGTTTAAAAAATTATTTCTTTTTCTTTCATTCGTGCCGTTGCTTTTTAAATTTTCTTTCCACATCTGTTTTAGTTCGCTGTCCCTATCTTTTAATTTTTCCCTTTATTTCCCTCATACCCATCACTTTTAAAACGTTCTTTCCCTGTCTACGTTTTTCCCTTCGATGTCTTTATTTTTAATTATTTCCTTAGTGCCTTTGATTTTCAATTTTCTTCCTATGTCCCCGTTTCAGTTCAGTGCCCCTACTTTTAAATTTTTTCCTCTATTTCCCTAAACTCTGTTGCTTTAAAAATTTTCTACCTTTATTCCGTTCACTGTCATTATTTTTTAATTATTTCTCATCTTTCCTTAGCGCGGTCGCTTTTTACAATTTCTGTCTCTCTGCATTTGTTTGGTTCGCTGTTGCTATTTCTTTAATTCTTTCCTGTCTTAGTACCTCGGCTTTAAAATTTTTGTTTCTATGTCTACTTTTATCTAGTTTGCTGCCTCTGTGTTTAATTTTCTTTCTGTTTGTCCTCTACCCAGTTGCTTTTGAAATTTTCTTTCTACATCTACTTTGATCAAGCTCCCTATCCTTACTTTTTAATAGTTTTCGGTCTGTTGTGTACCCCGTTGCTTTTAAAATTTACTTTGTATGCGTCTCTCTCTTTGTCCCCCTTTCTTTATTTGGTAGTTTTTTCTTGTCTTTCCTAAGAGACGTGGCTTTTATTTTTCCGATGTCTAATTTTATCCCATCCAATGCGCTTATTTGTTAATGCTTTCCTGTCTGTCCTCCAGCCTGTGCTTCACTTCATCTCTTTTCTTCGTATGTCTCTCTTTAGATTGCCATCTCTATTTTTTTCATTTTCCCCTCTCTTTATCCCTCGGCTTTTAAAATTTTGTTTCCATATGTAATCTGGTTTGCTGTCCCTGTTTTTAGTTCTTTGCTGACTGTGCTGTACCTCTTGGCATTTTCAAGTTTCCTTCTAGGTCTACTTTTATCAAGGTCCCTATCCCTGTTTTTTAATTCTTTCCTGTCCCATCCTTTTTGAATTTTTCTCTCTCTCATCTTTTACGCAGTTTGCTCTCCCTGTTTTTAATTTTGTCTGGTTTTCCTTACCCTGTCGCTTTTACAATTTTCTTTTTATGTCTCCATTTATCTAGTTCCCTTTCCCTTATTCTTAATGCTTTCCTGTCACGTACCATGTTGCTTTTAACGTCTTATTTCTATCTCTCCATTTATCTAGTTCCCTGTCCCATTTTTCTTTCCTGTGTTTCCTGTAGTCCATTGGTTTTTATTTTCCCTTTCAAATCTCCCTCTACATAGCTCCCTTTAACAATTTTTTACATGTCCTGCCTCTCTGTCCTGTTCCCTTTCTATTTCTCGCTCTGTCTTACATTCTCTAATTTTTAATTCTTGCCTATGTTTGTTGCTTTTTAATTTCTATTTCTGTGACTGCCTCTATCCAACTTCCTGTCACTTTTTTTAATTCTTTTTGCTTTTTCCCCCTTTTGTACTTCCCTCGATCCGCCCCGCCCCGCCGCTGCCTGCGTGTCTCTTATTCTCTCTGTGCCTCTCTGCTGTTCCTGTTGTCCCGCTCGGTCCCTTCTGTCTCTCTCCCCTGCCCCCTGTTGCTCCCTGTTCCTGTGGGATCTCCCCATCCTCCTCCTCGCTGCACTCCATTTCTCTCTCTCTCAACACCCTTGTGCGGTTCCCCGTCCCTCTCTTGTTCCCAGTATCCCGTTTTCTGGCTCCCTGTCCTACCCCTCTTCTCTACCTCCCTCCATCCTTCCTTCTGCTTTCCTCGTCCCTCTTTTCCCTCTGTCCCGCTGCCTTTGGGCACCGAGCCTCGTAACCAGCTCGTTGCTGGGATTTCTGATGGGCGTGAAGGAACAAACATTTGCTGCCTCCTTTGTGACCCCAGATGTGTTTCCAGCCCCTGGCCTCTGGGTGAGCGGCTGCGGTTGGGTCCAGGGGACGCAGTGATGTGCTGTGGGGCTGGGGTGATGGCCTCAGTTCCTGATGGGTTCCAGCTAGGGCAGCCCAGGTGGGACCCATGAAGCGAAGACGGGGCTGGGCCAAGTAGCTGGCACAGTGCTGCGGTTTGGATTGAGGATGAGAACAATGTTGGTAACGCACTGACGTTTTGTTTGTCGCTAAGTAGCGCTTAGACCGCTCAAGGACCTTTCAGCTTCCCGTGCTCTGCCCGGTGCGCCAGAAGCTGGGAGGCGCCACAGCCAGCTCAGCTGACCCGCGCCGGCCGAAGCGCTGTTCCCTCCCGTGTGACGTCACGCTCGGTAGGGAAACGGGGGGTCGTTGGCCAGGAGTCAGCGATCGCTGCTCGGGGACGTGCTTGGCATCGGTCGGCGAGTGGTGAGCACCTGTAGAGTGAATCGCTTGCTTTGTATACTGTTATTGGTTTATTATTATTACTACTAGTACTATTACTACTATTCTGTTGTCTTTTCCTTCAATTGTTCAACTGTTCTTCCTTTAACCCACGAGTGTTCTGACTTCCACCCTTCCAATTTTCTCCCCCGTAGCGGCTGTGTGGTGCTTAGCTGCTGGCTGGGGTTAAACCACGACAAAAGCTTCTGTCTACTTGTATTCCGTTTGCCGTTTCCCTTTTTTAATTCTTCCTTGTCTCTATTAGTACCTTTGCTTTTTCAATTGTCTTCCTACGTCTCTCTTTTAGTTCACTGTCCCCGGTTTTCATTTTTTTCTCTTTGTTGCCCTAATTCCCGTCATTATTGACTTTTTTTTGCTTTTATCCCGTTCCCTGTCTTTAGTTTTCAAGGAGTTGTTCTCTTTCCTTAGGGTCCTCCCTTTTAACAGCCTCGGAGGGCGTAGCTTCCCGCTGAGGAGCGGCTGGAGGAGGCGAGGTGGTTGTCAGCCGGGTCGTCATTTAATAGTAAAGTATGAAATGGCATGTTGGTTAATCATTTCCCGTTTGGTTTTGTGGGAGCTGTGCTGGCTGCCTTGAGAATCGGCCGAGAAGTTGAGGTGAGCTGGGTGGTAGAGGGGAGGCACACGGGGCTGGCTATTTCACCCGAGCGCCACGGGAACTTTGTGTCTCCTGGCATCCTAGGCGCACCGAGCGACAGCCGCAGCATCTTTCTTGAGAACAGGCGTGGAGCAGGGGAGCAGAGCGGTGCGGTGCTTTTGAGGAGGAGGGTGTCGCAGAAAAGCGGTTGGCAGTAACCAGACCGATGCTGAATACCAGCACTGTGTTTTAGTTTGTTAGTGTGCTGTGGGTTTTTGGGTTGGGAGGTTTTGGGTTTTTTTGTTTTTTGTTTTTTGGTTTTTTTTGAGATGATGAAGAGGAACTGAGCGAGTGCAGGAATGTTCTAGTTAGGTGTGTGGTGGTTTTCTTTTTTTCTTTTTTGAGGGTGGATTCAGATCCCTGGCCCTCTGAAAGCTCAGTTGCGGGGTGAGGGCTGAGGAGGTATCAAGGATAGGAATTGCAGGGAGGGGTTATAAAGTTGGTGTCGGGGAGAGGCCTGTCCAGGAGCAGTCTCCTTTGGGAAGGGAAAAGGACCGGGTTACTGTTCTTAGCACGCTGCTGACGTTGGCTGGGCAGGGCGGTTCCATCCTGTGTCTGTGCGTTCTGCTTTTGCGTAGTCTGTCTTCTGTGTCTCGTACCCTGGCTTTCTCGGGTCTTGATGTTTCCGTAGCTCTTGGTGATCATGGGGCCCCTCGGTAAGCCTCCCGAGGGTCTCGAACGCGTCGCCTCATCGGCATGGCGTTTCTTGAGCCCTGCTTATCTTGCCGTCGTAGCTTAAAGCGCGGACGTGTCCGGGAAGCGTCGCGTTACAGATGTTTCTGAGGGATCGTCTGTTGTGTGCTTTTTCAGTCAGTAAGTTTTGAAAATATCTTAGAGTAGTACTTGAAAAGCTTACTGAGATACTGGCACCCATACTAAAAGCGATCCAGGTCCAAGGAGAGACGTGGACAAAAGAGGAGGAATCGGCGTCGCTTTCCCGAGAAGCATTGCCAGCCTTGTAAGTAGCGACAGCGAGTCCTGACGTGGTTTTGGTGAGTTACTGCTTCGGCAGCGTCCTTTTTCCTTAACCTACAGCGTGTGGTTTCTTACTTCAGTTGGAAAGAGATTTTCCAGAATGGAAGTCTTTCTCATTCAAAGAAGTTGTGTTTTATGAACTCCCCATCAGAGTGGGGATCTTCAGAGATGATGCGCTTGGCAGTAGAAGTCAGCAGCAGCGAGACTTTCCGCTCTCTTAAAAAAAAAAAAAAAGGAAAAAAAAAAAAAAAGAAAGAAAAGTCCGTTTGCTTCCAAAGAGCCGAGCACAGCACGTCTTCCGGAAGTCGATGGCATCGCTGGTTCTCAGTTGCAACAGCCGAGATGTCATCAACACGCGTTCCTCTGCGTGCTTCGGTGCAGCCAAAAGCGTTAGCAAATCTGCCGGTCCTTTTTGGTAGCCTTAGGCATTGCAGCCCCGGGGATTGGATTCCGCCCGCAAAGTAAAACCGTATGGGGGATCTCTTCTCTCACTGATTTTTCTACCCTAGATGTAACTTTAGGAAAAAAAAAAAGTTAAAATTGTCTATACAAACTGCCTTGCATTGTTTCACCTGCAACTGCCAACTAGCTGTGGCGTTGTTTCAACTTTAACTGCCAACTAGCTGTGGCGTACAATTGCTTAGGTGTATTTGAGCCGTTAGGTATTTGTTCTAAACGTTGACCAGGAGAGGCAACTGAACGTTACGGGTTTTCCCCCCCCCCCCCGCTCGTTTGACGGAGTGCTCTGAAGTACTTTTCTTTCTGTCTGGCTTTCAAGGGTGCGTTTCCCTGGCAGTTCAGTAGCATCTCTCTCGGGCAGCGCGGCTGGCCAGATGTCGCTCCTAATGACGTAAGGCGCAAAAAACCCCTGGTCAAATGATAACTGCGTATCTTGGAGACAGATAATCTGCTGGTATCGATTCACAGCTGTGCAAGTTAAATTAACGCAAAAGGAAAATCCAGCCCTTCTCCAGTAGAAGTATTTTTATTGGATGTCTGTAAGCACACGCACAGCTTTTTTAGTAGGAAGCGAATTGCTGCGATTTGTCCTCTGGTTTTCCTTTTACCCTCGAAAGCGTTACGCTTCGCTTCCAGCTTTATCGACCGAGCCAGCAAGATGCGCAGGAGCGCGAGGGCCGTAGCTGTTGCGGCGGATCTGTAAGCGTAGATTCTGATTGCGGTACGCCCTTGTCCTGCAGCCTCGCAGGGTTGTCTCCCTGCAGCCGTGCCGTAAGGAAGGGGTGAGACGTTTTCCAACGCCGGCAAGAGCGCGTACTTTTACGCGAAGAACGTGTTTGGAATCGTACCGGTTAGTCTTCATGCTGATTGGAAGCGTTCAGGTCGCTCTAGCTTTTAAAGGACGTCTTGTGTTTTGAGCTGACCTGCTTACCTCGAATCCTCCTTGAGCTCAACTGCTCTCCCCTCCCTTGCTCTGACTGAATTCCTCTACTCGCTGCTGTGCTATTTTTTTCACATGCGGAAATATCGCTTGGGATTTTTGTTTTTCAGGTGTCTCGTTGCAGGCGTCTCGTGATGCTCGCTAGGTCCCCCCGGCCCAGGTTGGCCTGCCGGTCGTGAAGCGTCCCGAGGGTAAGGGGCCGGCCCCGTGCCTGGAGGCTCCTGGCTCTGTCTCCGGCGGGTGCCCCGCGGGTGCGTCAGCGAGGGCTGTCTGGTGGGGAGAGTGCCGGGCCAAGAGGGAGCGGGGAGGTTCGCTGCCCCGGGGAGCCCGTCCCAGCGCGGGAACGGAGGGGGAGCACGGCAGAGCAGAGCCTGAGCGAGAGGTGCGTCACCGTCCCCTGGCAGGCTCCCCCCGCGGCGTGGGGCAGCCGCCGGCTTGCGGGACAGGGGCTGGGGGGGCTGCAACCGTTCGGGGGGCATGCCCCCATTTTATTTCTCTGGCGGAGCTCCCCTTTTCGGGGGGCGCCTACATATGTAAACGGCATTATTAAAGTAGCGAGCTGCCGGTCGGGGCTGTTTTCCTTGTTTTGTGCCTTTTTTGGGGGGTGATGAAAAAGTGTTGGAGGGGCCTGGGGGGTGATGATGTCATTTGGGGCACCCCAACGTCCCTGGGGGCGGGGGGTGTGATGATGAAACAGAGGAGCAGGTGAGTGGGGGATGAAGGTGTCACGGGGAGGTTCCCCCCCAGAGGAGGGGGGGTCACAGCCCCAAAATGCCTGAAAACTCGTGTGTGTGTGTGTGTGTGTGTGTGTGTGTGATTAAAAATGTTAAAAACTGGAAATACGGGTGCGAGGCATTGCAGTAGAGGAAAATCTCTCGCCTTTATATATATATATATTGAAAAATAATATTCATTTCTATAGAGAGAGAGAGAGAAAAGGATTTCAAAATACAAACCTGTACCTGCTACGTTCTAGAAATTATTAAAAAATCTAAATGGAGATAGATAGGGTTTTAAAATAAAAAAGAACTTGTCTATATGTGAAGAAATAAAGGAGTTTAAAACGCAAAAAGAGATGATGTAGATGAAGGAATTGAAAACAGAAGAAAGTCTGGATAGGTAGAGGTATCTACGCTTACCGTGTGTCACCGAGTAAGCCAAAGTAGGTCGTCTGTGTAATGGAAGTAAAGGTTCTATGGAAGTGTAAACAGATAACTAAGTCTAAATAGACAGAATTGTAAGTAGATACCGAAGTCTAAGATACCAAAGTGTCAAAATATCCAAGTCCAAGAGCAAAATATCCAAGAGCAACACGGTTTGGGGCTCCCAGGAAAGCCGAATCCGCCTGGATTTGTGCAGCTGGAAAGCAAGCGCGCGCGCACACACCCCCCCCCCCCCCCCCCCCCTACATTTTAACGCAGAAAACCAAAAATGACCCATTGTTATGATGTGGAAAAGCGCCGGAAAACCCCAGAACTGAATAGTTTTGAAAAGCAGAAACCCCCAAGTTTTGTATGATGTAAAAGAAAAAACAAAAAAGAACAACAACAAAAAAACAAGCCAACAAACCAAAAAACCCAAACGCAAAACCCGCACCAATTTGGGCCAAATTTGGGGTGAACCGCTGGCAGTTTGAGGGGCATTGCTGGGGATTATCTGGCGTGGATTCCTTCTCCGGAGCGGACTATCCGTTGCGGCTTATCCCAGGTGAGTTATCTGCTGTGGATTATGCCGGGCGGACCCCCTGGTGTAGGTCATCCCCACCCGTGTCCCCCCGTGCACCTTTCTACCCACACACAGCCGCTGTCCGTCCGTGTCCGTCTCCGCCCCCCGTCCTCCTCTGCCTGTCTCTGCGCCCTCCCAAGTGCTCTCCACCCAAACGTCCCCCCACACAAGGTTTTTCCCCCCGTGCGGGTTTTTTTTCCCCGTGACGTGCCCCCCGCGTCCCCTGCCCTCCAGTCTCGTGCCCCCGCTCCCCTGCTCCCCCCTCCCATAGCTCCTTTGCTTCTGGACCCCCAGCTCCGCACGGGACACGGGCAGCCTGGGGAGCTTTGCCCCGAGCCATTCCTTTCCCCTCTGGGCAGCAGCGGTTCTGCCGCTGCTACAGGCAGGCGCTTTCTGGACGGGCGAGGGGCTGGGACGACCGGAGGCTGCTGCACGCTCCAGTCCGACTGAGACGCTGTTCCCGGGGGACCTGGCGCAGGGAAAGGCGAGGGACTCTCCGCGCTGCCGGTGACTCTTCAGAAGGGAACCGCGCTCTGGTTTTAGCGGCAGAAGGTGTCGGTCAGGCAGCCGCGTAGCACCGTGCTGAGCGATGTGGCAGGCGCCTGGCTTGGTGGAGTCCAGGCGTGTTTCTCGCCTCGCAGTCTCGATGCCCAACCAAGCAGGGGGTTCAGGTTCCCAAAGCCTTTGGGCGTGGGAGCAAGATGACAGCTAGGTGTCTAGCAGCACAGGATTTCAGCCGTGTTGCTTGCTGCAAATGGCTTGCAGGCCAGGAGATGTGGAGAGGGGTCTGAAATGAAGAAAGGGAGCGTGGAAGCGATTGTTTTAAGGCGGCAAATGAAGCAGCCGAAGGAGGCGAGCGGCTCAGCTGCCCCCTCGGCGGACCGGCCCCTCCAGCCTCCCGAGTCTCGCGCGCTGCAGGCGGCCAAGCGCGGGCGCCGCGCGTGCTGGCGGGAGCGGCAGGGAGCGCGGAGCTGCGCTGCCGTCCAGAGCAGCGAGGGAACTGGCAGGGCTCTACGGCCGTCTGGTGCGGCCAGCTGAGGGGCCGCCGTGCCCCTTTGCTTTCCCTGTTTCACGTCTCGTTCCTTTGCACGCCGCAGGGCAGGGCGGTAAGTAACATGGCGCAGCGTCTTGTTTAAGCGGCAAGCCCTGCGCGGGAAGCCCGGTGCGTGTGCAGGATGAGCAGAGGGCGGGCACCGCAGCAGAGCCCGAGGGGCGCCAGCGTATCGCTCGCTCGCAGATCGCGCGCTTGCCCGTGGTCTGCTCGCATGCAGCGCTTCCTGATAATCGTAGCTGCCCCTCTGACGCAAAGCAGCTTTCAGTGCCTTGAGGATGCCATCGGTGTCGCTTTTATTTTCTTTTTTTTTCTTTTTTTTTTTTTTTTTACTAAAATCTCTCCAGGGTCTGTTGACTCGCTGGTGTCACTCTCCCACCCCTGATGCCACATGCAGATGAATCCAGCACTCCCGGGGGCTTTTTCTGGGGGCAAAAAAGCCGAGGCGAGGCAAAGGTATTGACCAGGTTCCCTGTGCTGCGTCCCCCGGCTGGGTGCTGGGGTGGGGGGCGCGGAGAGAAAGGGCCAGCAGCCGCTGCAAGCTGTCAAGTGCAGAGGACTGAAATGCTCGAGCCGCTTGGGTGCTTTTTGGTGGCGAGGCGATGGCTGTGGCTGCGTGGGCTGTGAGCGGGAGCAGGGGCAGAGAAGGGCGAGGCTTGTGACACCCCCCGCCCCCCCGTAAGGCGGCGGCGGCGGCGGCGGCGGCTGCGGGCGGCCCCAGGCGGGCCGGGGGGCGAGTCCTTTCTCCCCGCGGGGCGCGGTCGGAGCGCCGGGCTTGGTGTGGTGCTGCCGCCTGGCGGCCAAAAGCGGGTACTGCAGGGCGGGAGCCGCGCAGGGGCGGTGGCGTCCCCGTGGTCGCCGGTGCCGGTGGCCGGTAACGGGCATGCGACAGCGCGGTGGCCGCGGGGTGCTGCCGCCGCAGCCGTTGCTGCCTCCCGGTAAGGAAGCGCCGCTCTCGCCGCACGGGAGGCGCTTGCCGCTGCTAGCACTGCCGCGTCCGCCTCCGCTGCAGCCCCGCCCCGCGGCGTCCGCCTCCGCTGCAGCCCCGCCCCGCCGAATGCCCCGGTCCTGGTGTGGAGCGGCCCCGCCCCTAGCGCCGGGCCCCGCCCCTGGATGCCCCCGGGCAGGGGAAGGGCACCACCCCTAGCGACAGGCCCCGCCCCTGGAGACCACGCCTGCGCACTGTGTTGGGGTGGAGCTTAGCCGCGGGGGGCGGAGCCTAGCGGTGGTAAGGCGGAGCTTTGCCGTGCGAGGGCGGAGCTTCACTGGCGCATGCGTGCTGTCTCGGGGGCGGAGCCTTGCCGAGGGGGGGCGGCGCTTTGCTCTGAAGGGCGGGGCTTTGCCGCGGGTGGGCGGAGCTTGCCGTGTGAGGGCGGAGCTTACCCGGCGCATGCGCGCTGTCTCGGGGCGGAGTTTTGCCGTGGGGGCGGAGCTTTGATGTGAAAGGCGGAGCTTTGCCGCGCATGCGCGCTGCCTCGGGGGCGGAGCTTTGCCGCGGGGGGGCGGAGCCTTGCCAGGTGAGGGCGGAGCTTTGCCGGGTGAGGGCGGAGCTTGACCAGCGCATGCGCGATGCGTCGGGGGCGGAGCCTTGCCGCGGGGGGCGGAGCTTTGCCGGGTGAGGGCGGAGCCTGGCCGGGTGAGGGCGGAGCTTGACCAGGGCATGCGCGATGCGTCGGGGGCGGAGCCATGCCGCGGGGGGCGGAGCTTTGCCGGGTGAGGGCGGAGCTTTGCCGGGTGAGGGCGGAGCTTCATCGGCACATGCGCGATGAGTTGGGGACGGAGCTTTGCCGTGGGAGGGCGGAGGTTTGCTGTGAAGGGCGGAGCTTTGTCTGCGCATGCGCGCTGTCTCAGGGGCGGAGCTTTGCTGCGGGGGGCGGAGCTTTGCCATGGGAGGGTGGAGCTTTGCCGAGGGGGCGGAGCTTCACCGGCGCATGCGTGCTGTGTGCAGGGCAGAGCTTGGCTGCAGAGGGCGGGGTTTTCCGCTGGGAGGGCGGAGCTTCGCCAGCGCCTGCGAGGTGCATCGGGGGCGGGCATCGCGCCGTGGGTGGAGCTTCCCCCCGCGGAGGGGCCAGCGGGAGCCCGGCTGCGGCTGCAGGCAGGGAGGAGGTGAGCGGGGAAAGTCCCGAGAAGGGCGGCGGTGCCTGGGGGGAGCGGCCGGGCCGGCGGGAGGCACGGAGCGGGGAGGGTGCGGTGCCGTGTGGGAGCCGGGCGGGTGGGGCTTCCCGGGGCCGGGCGGCGGGGGCGCCGCGCCGCTCCGGGGCCGGGCGGCGGGGGGCGCCGAGCCGAGCTGAGCCGCGCTGGTTCGATGCTGGGCGGGCGCCGCGCCGGTGCGGGCCGGGCGGCGGGGCAGCGCCGAGCCGCGCCGGGGCCGGGCGGCGGGGCAGCGCCGAGCCGCGCCGGTCCGGGGCCGGGCGGCGGGAGAGCGCCGCGCCGAGCCGCGCCGGTCCGGGGCCGGGCGGCGGGGGCGCCGCGCCGAGCCGCGCCGCTCCGGGGCCGGGCGGCGGGGGGGCGCCGCGCCGAGCCGCGCCGCTCCGGGGCCGGGCGGCGGGGGGCGCCGCGCCGAGCCGCGCCGCTCCGGGGCGGGGGGGGCGCCGCGCCGAGCCGCGCCGCTCCGGGGCGGGGGGCTGCCGCGCCGAGCCGCGCCGCTCCGGGGCCGGGCGGGCGCCGCGCCGAGCCGCGCCGGTCCGGGGCCGGGCGGCGGGGGCGCCGCGCCGCGTCGGCGCCGGGCGGGGGCGGGCAGCCGGAGGTGTTGGCGGGGGCTGCCCGGAGCCGCGCTGGGGGCTCGGCGGGGCTTCCACGTGCGGCGGCGGCGGGGGGAACGGTGTCCCCGCAGGGTCCCAAAGCACGGAGGGTTGCGTCTCGCGGCATCCGGGGCTTTTGGTCGGTCACGTTGGTTCCCCGGGGCATGCCGGGAGGTGTAGTTTCTAGGGCCGTGGCTGCCGGGCAAACCGCTTCCTTTTTTGCCTCCTCCTTTCCCTTGCCTGCGGGGGAGCGGCGGGCCGGCGGGAGGCACGGAGCGGGGAGGGTTCGGTGCCGTGTGGGAGCCGGGCGGGCGGGGCTTCCCGGAGCCGGGCGAGCGTCGGGTCGGGGCCGGTGGCGAGGTGAGCCCGGAGTTGGGCGGGCGCCGCGCCGGTGCGGGGAGGGGGGCCCCGCGCCGAGCCGCGCCGCTCCGCTCCGGGGCCGGGCGGCGGGGGGGAGCCGCGCTGGGGGCTCGGCGGGGCTTCCACGTGCGGCGGTGGCGCGGTGAACGGTGTCCCCGCAGGATCCCAAAGCACGGAGGGCTGCGTCCCCTGGCATCCGGGGCTTTTGGTCGGCCACGTTGGTTCCCCGGGGCATGCCGGGAGGTGTAGTTTCTAGGGCCGTGGCTGCCGGACAAACCGCTTCCTTTTTTGCCTCCTCCTTTCCCAGCGTCACCTTCTGCGTCCCGGGAAGAAAATCCCGCGTGGGTGATTCCGCTCGGCGCTCAGGTAATCGCGTGTCTGGGGCTGCGGGAGCGGAGAGAAACCCTTGCCGGGTCGAGGACGCTCCAGGGGCGCCACATCAAAGCCAGAGGAAAGGCAAAGCCGCTGCCCGTGCAGAAAAGCCGATGACAAATTGCAGCTGAGAGAGCGCGCCGCGTTCCTGCAGTGCTCCCTTGGCAGTTTCGGCTGTTTGCCTTCCGGGCAAAAGAACAGACTTTCCTCTAGGAGAAATGAAGAGCTGCCTGTTCCCTTCTTTAGGGTCCGGTGTTTCTCTTCTGGTCGGTCGTGCTACTTTGATGGGCGAGCTGGAAATAGCCTGTTGTTTTGATACGCAGAACTAAATTGTTAGTAACATGCGGTGTCAGTAGAGTTCATTTTGGAGCACCTAGGTGCCAGTGGAAACGTAAGGAATGAAACGCGATGGAAACCGATCTTTAAACTTTAGTTTTCCTTGGTTTTTCTTTGCCATCAGAGCGTCGGTGGCACGGTGGCCTGTGGCTCGGTGCACGTTCTGTTCCGTGGAGCCTTCGGTCTAGGACTTTGAAGTAACAAAGTTTGTCCTTCCAGAAAAGGGCTAGTCGCTCCTAGGATTGAGGTGTGGGCTTGGAGAGTCTCTTAAGCACGTGCCTAGAATTAAAGCCGAATTTCACTTCGTGTTGCTGCTGTTTGTCTTCACTTTCATTCCTTTCGCCACGGCTCCATCGTGAGCGGGAGCTCTGAATCATCCCTTTTTTTCAGTCTCGCACACGTTTTTTTACCCAAGGAGGTGCTACGTTTAGAAGTTAAGGAGTTTTCTCACAAACGCGTCGGTCGATGCAATTGCGTTGTGATTGTTAAAACCCCCAAAATAACACCGGTCTTACAGATCTGGCCTATTTCTTCTGAACACGGATTCGTCGCGTGCAGATCGGGATACAGATCGTCTGCGCTTCCTGCTCTGTGGAGGACACTGTGCTGAGACAGGGGTGAGCTCCCCAAAGGAAAAAAATACAAGGTCATGGGGTTTTTTTTGGTTGTTTTTGAGGGCGGGGGGGGGATTTAAAAGAAAAAAAGAAAAAAAAAGAGTGGAATGTTGACTGGTGGCAGCCTGCAGAGCTCTTTTGCTGCCCGGCCTCTCCTTTTCCTCTCTTGAAGTCCTCTTTTGTGGCTGCAATTGTCGTTTGGAGAAGTTCGGAAGAGCAGTTCAGGGACTTGCCTGGGCCCGTGTGCTAGTAATACCAGGAAGGGAAACGCTTGAACCGGTAGCAAAGAAGTTGGCTCCAAGTAGAGGTTCTGAAGGAAGAACAACGATAACAGGAAGCAAATAGCAAGTT
>NW_028262322.1:0-52910 GCF_047370975.1 Nipponia nippon | reverse complement strand
TTCACATCAAAGCTCCGCCCCCACGGCAAAAACTCCGCCCCAAAGACAGCGCGCATGCGCCGGTTAAACTCCGCCCTCACACGGCAAGCTCCGCGCCCACCGCGGCAAAGCCCCGCCCTTCAGCACGCAAAAGCACCGCCCCCCTCAGCTCTGACAGGCTCCGCCCCCGAGACAAGCACGCATGCGCCAGTCGAGCTCCGCCCTCGCACGTAGAAGCTCAGCCTTACCCACCGCTAGGCTCCGCCCCCCGCGGCTAAGCTCCACCCCAACACAGTGCGCAGGCGTAGGTCTCCAGGGCGGGAACCCCGCCGCTAGGGGTGGTGCCGCTTCCCCTGCCCGCGGGCATCCAGGGGCGGGGCCCCGCGCTAGGGGCGGGGCCGCTCCCGCACCAGGACCGGGGCATTCGGCGGGGCGGGGCTGCAGCGGAGGCGGGCCTTGGCGGGGCTGCAGCGGAGGCGGACGCGGCAGTGCTAGCAGCGGCAAGCGCCTCCCATGCGGCGAGAGCGGCGCTTCCTTACCGGGAGGCAGCAACGGCTGCGGCGGCAGCACCCCGCGGCCACCGCGCTGTCCGCATGCCCGTTACCGGCCACCGGCACCGGCGACCACCGGGGACGCCACCGCCCCTGCGCGGCTCCCGCCCTGCAGTACCCGCTTTTGGCCGCCCAGGCGGCAGCTACCCACACCAAGCCCGGCGCTCCGACCGCGCCCCCCGCGGGGAGAAAGGACTCCGCCCCCGGCCCGCCTGGGGCCGCCCGCAGCGCAGCCGCCGCCGCCGCCGCCGCCGCCTTACGGGGGGCGGGGGGTGTCACAAGCCTCGCCCTTCTCTGCCCCTGCTCCCGCTCACAGCCCACGCAGCCACAGCCATCGCCTGCGCCACCAAAAAGCACCCGTGCTGACTCGACTGACATTATCAGTCCTCTGCACTTGACAGCGCTTGCAGCGCGCTGCTGGCCCCTTTCTCTCCGCGCCCCCCCACCCCAGCACCCAGCCGGGGGACGCAGCACAGGGAACCTGGTCAATACCTTTACGTCCTTGCCTCGGCTTTTTTTTTGCTCCCCAGAAAAAGCCCCAGGGAGTGCTGGATTCATCTGCATGTGGCATCAGGGGTGGGAGAGTGACACTGCAGCGAGCTCAACAGACCCTGGAGAGATTTTAGTAAAAAAAAAAAAAAAAGAAAAAAAAAAGAAAATGAAAGCGACACCGATGGCATCCTCAAGGCACTGAAAGCTGTCTTTGCGTCAGAGGGGCAGCTCACGATTATCAGGAAGACTGGGTGCATGCGGGGAGCAGACCACGGGCAAGCGCGCGATCTGCAGTTGCGAGCGATAGCGGCTGGCGCCCCTCGGGCTCTGCTGCGGTGCCCGCCCTCTGCTCATCCTGCACACGCACCGGGCTTGCCGCTTAAACAAGACGCTGCGCCATGTTACTTACCGCCCTGCCCTGCGGCGTGCAAAGGAACGAGACGTGAAACAGGGAAAGCAAAGGGGCACGGCGGCCCCTCAGCTGGCCGCACCAGACGGCCGTAGAGCCCTGCCAGTTCCCTCGCTGCTCTGGACGGCAGCGCAGCTCCGCGCTCCCCGCCGCTCCCGCCAGCACGCGCGGCGCCCGCGCTTGGCCGCCTGCAGCGCGCGAGACTCGGGAGGCTGGAGGGGCCGCTCGCCTCCTTCGGCTGCTTCATTTGCCGCCTTAAAACAATCGCTTCCACGCTCCCTTTCTTCATTTCAGACCCCTCTCCACATCTCCTGGCCTGCAAGCCATTTGCAGCAAGCAACACAGCTGAAATCCTGTGCTGCTAGACACCTAGCTGTCATCTTGCTCCCACGCCCAAAGGCTTTGGGAACCTGAACCCCCTGCTTGGTTGGGCATCGAGACCGCGAGGCGAGAAACACGCCTGGACTCCACCAAGCCAGGCGCCTGCCACATCGCTCAGCACGGTGCTACGCGGCTGCCTGACCGACACCTTCTGCCGCTAAAACCAGAGCGCGGTTCCCTTCTGAAGAGTCGCCGGCAGCGCGGAGGGTCCCTCGCCTTCTCCTGCGGCAGGTCCCCGGGAACAGCGTCTCAGTCGGACTGGAGCGTGCAGCAGCCTCCGGTCGTCCCAGCCCCTCGCCCGTCCAGAAAGCGCCTGCCTGTAGCAGCGGCAGAACCGCTGCTGCCCAGAGGGGAAAGGAATGGCTCGGGGCAAAGCTCCCCAGGCTGCCCGTGTCCCGTGCGGAGCTGGGGGTCCAGAAGCAAAGGAGCTATGGGAGGGGGGAGCAGGGGAGCGGGGGCACGAGACCGGAGGGCAGGGGACGCGGGGGGCACGTCACGGGAAAAAAAACCCGCACGGGGGAAAAACCTTGTGTGGGGGGACGTTTGGGTGGAGAGCACTTGGGAGGGCGCAGAGACAGGCAGAGGAGGGACGGGGGGCGGAGACGGACACGGACGGACAGCGGCTGTGTGTGGGTAGAAAGGTGCACGGGGGGACACGGGTGGGGATGACCTACACCAGGGGGTCCGCCCGGCATAATCCACAGCAGATAACTCACCTGGGATAAGCCGCAACGGATAGTCCGCTCCGGAGAAGGAATCCACGCCAGATAATCCCCAGCAATGCCCCTCAAACTGCCAGCGGTTCACCCCAAATTTGGCCCAAATTGGTGCGGGTTTTGCGTTTGGGTTTTTTGGTTTGTTGGCTTGTTTTTTTGTTGTTGTTCTTTTTTGTTTTTTCTTTTACATCATACAAAACTTGGGGGTTTCTGCTTTTCAAAACTATTCAGTTCTGGGGTTTTCCGGCGCTTTTCCACATCATAAGAATGGGTCATTTTTGGTTTTCTGCGTTAAAATGTAGCAGGGGGGGGTGTGGGTGTGTGCGCGCGCGCTTGCTTTCCAGCTGCACAAATCCAGGCGGATTCGGCTTTCCTGGGAGCCCCAAACCGTGTTGCTCTTGGATACTTTGCTCTTGGACTTGGATATTTTGACACTTTGGTATCTTAGACTTCGGTATCTACTTACAATTCTGTCTATTTAGACTTAGTTATCTGTTTACACTTCCATAGAACCTTTACTTCCATTACACAGACAACCTACTTTGGCTTACTCGGTGACACACGGTAAGCGTAGATACCTCTACCTATCCAGACTTTCTTCTGTTTTAAATTCCTTCATCTACATCATCTCTTTTTGCATTTTAAACTCCTTTATTTCTTCACATATAGACAAGTTCTTTTTTATTTTAAAACCCTATCTATCTCCATTTAGATTTTTTAATAATTTCTAGAACGTAGCAGGTACAGGTTTGTATTTTGAAATCCTTTTCTCTCTCTCTATATATAGAAATGAATATTATTTTTCAATATATATATATATAAAGGCGAGAGATTTTCCTCTACTGCAATGCCTCGCACCCGTATTTCCAGTTTTTAACATTTTTAATCACACACACACACACACACACACACACACACACGAGTTTTCAGGCATTTTGGGGCTGTGACCCCCCCTCCTCTGGGGGGGAACCTCCCCGTGACACCTTCATCCCCCACTCACCTGCTCCTCTGTTTCATCATCACACCCCCCGCCCCCAGGGACGTTGGGGTGCCCCAAATGACATCATCACCCCCCAGGCCCCTCCAACACTTTTTCATCACCCCCCCCAAAAAAGGCACAAAACAAGGAAAACAGCCCCCACCGGCAGCTCGCTACTTTAATAATGCCGTTTACATATGTAGGCGCCCCCCCGAAAAGGGGAGCTCCGCCAGAGAAATAAAATGCGGGCAGCCCCCCCCCAGCCCCTGTCCCGCAAGCCGGCGGCTGCCCCACGCCGCGGGGGGAGCCTGCCAGGGGACGGTGACGCACCTCTCGCTCAGGCTCGGCTCTGCCGTGCTCCCCCTCCGTTCCCGCGCTGGGACGGGCTCCCCGGGGCAGCGAACCTCCCCGCTCCCTCTTGGCCCGGCACTCTCCCCACCAGACAGCCCTCGCTGACGCACCCGCGGGGCACCCGCCGGAGACAGAGCCAGGAGCCTCCAGGCACGGGGCCGGCCCCTTACCCTCGGGACGCTTCACGACCGGCAGGCCAACCTGGGCCGGGGGGGACCTAGCGAGCATCACGAGACGCCTGCAACGAGACACCTGAAAAACAGAAATCCCAAGCGATATTTCCGCATGTGAAAAAAATAGCACAGCAGCGAGTAGAGGAATTCAGTCAGAGCAAGGGAGGGGAGAGCAGTTGAGCTCAAGGAGGATTCGAGGTAAGCAGGTCAGCTCAAAACACAAGACGTCCTTTAAAAGCTAGAGCGACCTGAACGCTTCCAATCAGCATGAAGACTAACCGGTACGATTCCAAACACGTTCTTCGCGTAAAAGTACGCGCTCTTGCCGGCGTTGGAAAACGTCTCACCCCTTCCTTACGGCACGGCTGCAGGGAGACAACCCTGCGAGGCTGCAGGACAAGGGCGTACCGCAATCAGAATCTACGCTTACAGATCCGCCGCAACAGCTACGGCCCTCACGCTCCTGCGCGTCTTGCTGGCTCGGTCGATAAAGCTGGAAGCGAAGCGTAACGCTTTCGAGGGTAAAAGGAAAACCAGAGGACAAATCGCAGCAATTCGCTTCATACTAAAAAAGCTGTGCGTGTGCTTACAGACATCCAATAAAAATACTTCTACTGGAGAAGGGCTGGATTTTCCTTTTGCATTAATTTAACTTGCACAGCTGTGAATCGATACCAGCAGATTATCTGTCTCCAAGATACGCAGTTATCATTTGACCAGGGGTTTTTTGCGCCTTACGTCATTAGGAGCGACATCTGGCCAGCCGCGCTGCCCGAGAGAGATGCTACTGAACTGCCAGGGAAACGCACCCTTGAAAGCCAGACAGAAAGAAAAGTACTTCAGAGCACTCCGTCAAACGAGCGGGGGGGGGGGGGGGGGGGGAAACCCGTAACGTTCAGTTGCCTCTCCTGGTCAACGTTTAGAACAAATACCTAACGGCTCAAATACACCTAAGCAATTGTACGCCACAGCTAGTTGGCAGTTAAAGTTGAAACAACGCCACAGCTAGTTGGCAGTTGCAGGTGAAACAATGCAAGGCAGTTTGTATAGACAATTTTAACTTTTTTTTTTTCCTAAAGTTACATCTAGGGTAGAAAAATCAGTGAGAGAAGAGATCCCCCATACGGTTTTACTTTGCGGGCGGAATCCAATCCCCGGGGCTGCAATGCCTAAGGCTACCAGAAAGGACCGGCAGATTTGCTAACGCTTTTGGCTGCACCGAAGCACGCAGAGGAACGCGTGTTGATGACATCTCGGCTGTTGCACCTGAGAACCAGCGATGCCATCAACTTCCGGAAGACGTGCTGTGCTCGGGTCTTTGGAAGCAAACGGACTTTTCTTTCTTTTTTTTTTTTTTCTTTTTCTTTTTTTTTTTTTTAAGAGAGCGGAAAGTCTCGCTGCTGCTGACTTCTACTGCCAAGCGCATCATCTCTGAAGATCCCCACTCTGATGGGGAGTTCATAAAACACAACTTCTTTGAATGAGAAAGACTTCCATTCTGGAAAATCTCTTTCCAACTGAAGTAAGAAACCACACGCTGTAGGTTAAGGAAAAAGGACGCTGCCGAAGCAGTAACTCACCAAAACCACGTCAGGACTCGCTGTCGCTACTTACAAGGCTGGCAATGCTTCTCGGGAAAGCGACGCCGATTCCTCCTCTTTTGTCCACGTCTCTCCTTGGACCTGGATCGCTTTTAGTACGGACGCTAGTATCTCAGTAAGCTTTTCAAGTACTACTCTAAGATATTTTCAAAACTTACTGACTGAAAAAAGCACACAACAGACGATCCCTCAGAAACATCTGTAACGCGACGCTTCCCGGACACGTCCGCGCTTTAAGCTACGACGGCAAGATAAGCAGGGCTCAAGAAACGCCATGCCGATGAGGCGACGCGTTCGAGACCCTCGGGAGGCTTACCGAGGGGCCCCATGATCACCAAGAGCTACGGAAACATCAAGACCCGAGAAAGCCAGGGTACGAGACACAGAAGACAGACTACGCAAAAGCAGAACACACAGACACAGGATGGAACCGCCCTGCCCAGCCAACGTCAGCAGCGTGCTAAGAACAGTAACCCGGTCCTTTTCCCTTCCCAAAGGAGACTGCTCCTGGACAGGCCTCTCCCCGACACCAACTTTATAACCCCTCCCTGCAATTCCTATCCTTGATACCTCCTCAGCCCTCACCCCGCAACTGAGCTTTCAGAGGGCCAGGGATCTGAATCCACCCTCAAAAAAGAAAAAAGAAAACCACCACACACCTAACTAGAACATTCCTGCACTCACTCAGTTCCTCTTCATCATCTCAAAAAAACCAAAAAAACAAAAAACAAAAAACCCCAAAACCTCCCAACCCAAAAACCCACAGCACACTAACAAACTAAAACACAGTGCTGGTATTCAGCATCGGTCTGGTTACTGCCAACCGCTTCTGCGACACCCTCCTCCTCAAAAGCACCGCACCGCTCTGCTCCCCTGCTCCACGCCTGTTCTCAAGAAAGATGCTGCGGCTGTCGCTCGGTGCGCCTAGGATGCCAGGAGACACAAAGTTCCCGTGGCGCTCGGGTGAAATAGCCAGCCCCGTGTGCCTCCCCTCTACCACCCAGCTCACCTCAACTTCTCGGCCGATTCTCAAGGCAGCCAGCACAGCTCCCACAGAACCAAACGGGAAATGATTAACCAACATGCCATTTCATACTTTACTATTAAATGACGACCCGGCTGACAACCACCTCGCCTCCTCCAGCCGCTCCTCAGCGGGAAGCTACGCCCCCTCCGAGGCTGTTAAAAGGGAGGACCCTAAGGAAAGAGAACAACTCCTTGAAAACTAAAGACAGGGAACGGGATAAAAGCAAAAAAAAGTCAATAATGACGGGAATTAGGGCAACAAAGAGAAAAAAATGAAAACCGGGGACAGTGAACTAAAAGAGAGATGTAGGAAGACAATTGAAGAAGCAAAGGTACTAATAGAGACAAGGAAGAATTAAAAAAGGGAAACGGCAAACGGAATACGAGTAGACAGAAGCTTTTGTCGTGGTTTAACCCCAGCCAGCAGCTAAGCACCACACAGCCGCTACGGGGGAGAAAATTGGAAGGGTGGAAGTCAGAACACTCGTGGGTTAAAGGAAGAACAGTTTAACAATTGAAGGAAAAGACAACAGAATAGTAGTAATAGTACTAGTAGTAATAATAATAAACCAATAACAGTATACAAAGCAAGCGATTCACTCTACAGGTGCTCACCACTCGCCGACCGATGCCAAGCACGTCCCCGAGCAGCGATCGCTGACTCCTGGCCAACGACCCCCCGTTTCCCTACCGAGCGTGACGTCACACGGGAGGGAACAGCGCTTCGGCCGGCGCGGGTCAGCTGAGCTGGCTGTGGCGCCTCCCAGCTTCTGGCGCACCGGGCAGAGCACGGGAAGCTGAAAGGTCCTTGAGCGGTGTAAGCGCTACTTAGCGACAAACAAAACGTCAGTGCGTTACCAACATTGTTCTCGTCCTCAATCCAAACCGCAGCACTGTGCCAGCTACTTGGCCCAGCCCCGTCTTCGCTTCATGGGTCCCACCTGGGCTGCCCTAGCTGGAACCCATCAGGAACTGAGGCCATCACCCCAGCCCCACAGCACATCACTGCGTCCCCTGGACCCAACCGCAGCCGCTCACCCAGAGGCCAGGGGCTGGAAACACATCTGGGGTCACAAAGGAGGCAGCAAATGTTTGTTCCTTCACGCCCATCAGAAATCCCAGCAACGAGCTGGTTACGAGGCTCGGTGCCCAAAGGCAGCGGGACAGAGGGAAAAGAGGGACGAGGAAAGCAGAAGGAAGGATGGAGGGAGGTAGAGAAGAGGGGTAGGACAGGGAGCCAGAAAACGGGATACTGGGAACAAGAGAGGGACGGGGAACCGCACAAGGGTGTTGAGAGAGAGAGAAATGGAGTGCAGCGAGGAGGAGGATGGGGAGATCCCACAGGAACAGGGAGCAACAGGGGGCAGGGGAGAGAGACAGAAGGGACCGAGCGGGACAACAGGAACAGCAGAGAGGGACAGAGAGAATAAGAGACACGCAGGCAGCGGCGGGGCGGGGCGGATAGAGGGAAGTACAAAAGGGGGAAAAAGCAAAAAGAATTAAAAAAAAGTGACAGGAAGTTGGATAGAGGCAGTCACAGAAATAGAAATTAAAAAGCAACAAACATAGGCAAGAATTAAAAATTAGAGAATGTAAGACAGAGCGAGAAATAGAAAGGGAACAGGACAGAGAGGCAGGAAATGTAAAAAATTGTTAAAGGGAGCTATGTAGAGGGAGATTTGAAAGGGAAAATAAAAAACAATGGACTACAGGAAACACAGGAAAGAAAAATGGGACAGGGAACTAGATAAATGGAGACCTAGAAATAAGACGTTAAAAGCAACATGGTACGTGACAGGAAAGTATTAAGAATAAAGGAAAGGGAACTAGATAAATGGAGACATAAAAAGAAAATTGTAAAAGCGACAGGGTAAGGAAAACCAGAAAAAATTAAAAACAGGGAGAGCAAACTGCGTAAAAGATGAGAGAGAGAAAAATTCAAAAAGGATGGGACAGGAAAGAATTAAAAAACAGGGATAGGGACCTTGATAAAAGTAGACCTAGAAGGAAACTTGAAAATGCCAAGAGGTACAGCACAGTCAGCAAAGAACTAAAAACAGGGACAGCAAACCAGATTACATATGGAAACAAAATTTTAAAAGCCGAGGGATAAAGAGAGGGGAAAATGAAAAAAATAGAGATGGCAATCTAAAGAGAGACATACGAAGAAAAGAGATGAAGTGAAGCACAGGCTGGAGGACAGACAGGAAAGCATTAACAAATAAGCGCATTGGATGGGATAAAATTAGACATCGGAAAAATAAAAGCCACGTCTCTTAGGAAAGACAAGAAAAAACTACCAAATAAAGAAAGGGGGACAAAGAGAGAGACGCATACAAAGTAAATTTTAAAAGCAACGGGGTACACAACAGACCGAAAACTATTAAAAAGTAAGGATAGGGAGCTTGATCAAAGTAGATGTAGAAAGAAAATTTCAAAAGCAACTGGGTAGAGGACAAACAGAAAGAAAATTAAACACAGAGGCAGCAAACGAGATAAAAGTAGACATAGAAACAAAAATTTTAAAGCCGAGGTACTAAGACAGGAAAGAATTAAAGAAATAGCAACAGCGAACCAAACAAATGCAGAGAGACAGAAATTGTAAAAAGCGACCGCGCTAAGGAAAGATGAGAAATAATTAAAAAATAATGACAGTGAACGGAATAAAGGTAGAAAATTTTTAAAGCAACAGAGTTTAGGGAAATAGAGGAAAAAATTTAAAAGTAGGGGCACTGAACTGAAACGGGGACATAGGAAGAAAATTGAAAATCAAAGGCACTAAGGAAATAATTAAAAATAAAGACATCGAAGGGAAAAACGTAGACAGGGAAAGAACGTTTTAAAAGTGATGGGTATGAGGGAAATAAAGGGAAAAATTAAAAGATAGGGACAGCGAACTAAAACAGATGTGGAAAGAAAATTTAAAAAGCAACGGCACGAATGAAAGAAAAAGAAATAATTTTTTAAACAACAGCAAAGGGAATAAAAGTGGGCATAGAAAGAACATTTAATAAGCAGAGGGGAGCTAGGGGAATAAAGGGGAAAAATTGAAAAATAGGGACAGCAAACTCAGAGATGGAGAAAGAACATTGAAAAAGCGAGGGCACTAAGGACAGACAAGAAATTATGAAAAGACAAGACAGCAAAATAAAGACTGCAAAGGGAATAAACGTAGACAATTTTAAAAGCGACAGGGATTAGGGAAATAAAGGGAAAATTATGAGATAAAGGAGAGCAAACTAAAACAGAGATGTAAAAATAAAATTTTTAAAGTGACGGCACTAAGACAAGAAATTATTAAAAAAATTCAAAGGTAATAAAAGTAGGCATAGAAAGAAGATTTAATAAGCAGAGGGGAATTAGGGAAACAAAGGAAAAAATTATGAAATAGGGACAGTGAACTAAAATAAATGCAGAAAGAAACTCTAAAAAGCAAGGGCACTAACCAAAGACAAGAAATTATTAAAAGACAAGACAGCAACATAAAGACAGTGAACGAGGTAAAAGTAGAAAAATCTGAAAAGCAAGGGGGATTAGGGAAATAAAATGGAAAAATTTAAAAATAGGGACTGAACTAAAACCGAGATGTAGAAAGAAAAGAAATAATTAAAAAATAAAGGCATCAAAAGTAAGAAAAGTAAGCATAGAAAGAACATTTTCAAAGGGGGCGATAAGGGAAAAATTAAAACATAGAGACAGCAGGCTAGAACAGATTAAAATAGAACATCTAAAAAGCAAAGGAATTAAAGAAAGGCAAGAAGTAATTAAAAGAACAGCATAATAAAGACTGGGAACGGCATAAAAGAAAATTTTAAAAAGTAACAGGGATTAGAGAAATAAATGGAAAAATTAAAAAATAGTGGCAGTGAACTTAAAGAGATGGAGAAGGAAAATTTAAAAAGTGAGGGCACTATGGAAAGACAAGAAATAATTAAAACATAAATACAGGGAAATAATGACAGCTACTGGAACAAAAGGAGACAGAAAACTTTAAAAGAAACTGTGATTAAGGAAATAAGGATAACATTCAAAAATAGCATCACTGAACTACAATGGAGATGATGAAAGAAAATCTAAAAAGCGGTAGCACTAAGGAAAGACAAGAAAGGACAATCAAAAACTAACAGCAGCAAACGGGATAAAAGTAGAACATTTTAAAAGCCAAAGGACGGCGAAAGGAAAGAACTAAAAAATAGCAGCAGTGAACTACAATGCAGAAATAAAAAAAAATGCACTAAGGAAATACAAGAAATCATTCAAAACTACAGATGGTGAACAGGAGAAAAGTGGGCAGAGAAAGAAAATTTGCAAAGCCATGAGCATTAGGGAAAAGAAGGGGAGGGAACTAAAAACTAGGGACAGCAAACGAAAGGCAGAGCAAGAAAATTTAAAACGGGAGGGCCCCAAGGAAAGACAAGAAATAATTAACTAGAGCACAATAAAGACAGCAAAGGGGATAAAAGGAGACAGAAAATTTAAAAGCAATGGAGATTAAAGCCATATTGAGCAAATGAAAAAACGGCGATGGCAAACTATAAGGAAAATAAGGAAAAAATGAATCGAAACTGTGAACTAAAAGAGAGATGTAGAATTAAAAAATTGTAAAAGCAATGGCAGTAATGAAAAACAAGAAAAAATAATTAACATCTCATGACAGCAAAGGAGATAAGAGTAGAAAATTTTAAAAACCAATGATCAAGATTAAGAAAGGAAAAAGGAAAACCCAAATATTAAGATTAAGAAAGGAAAGCACTAAAAAATAGTGACAGCTAACTACAACACAGACATAAATAGACATTTTAAAAAGCAAAGGCACTAAGGAAAGACAAGAAATCATTAAATAATAAAGACAGTGAACAGGACAAAAGTAGGCATAGAAAGAAAACTAAAAGAAGAAGAAAACAAACTAAGAGAGAGCTGTGGAAAGAAAATTTTAAAAGGTAGGGCACTAAGGAAAGACAAAAAAATAATTAAAGATAAATACATCAAAATAAAGACAGGAAATGGTATAAAAACAGACAAACTTTTAAAAGCAATGGTGATTAAGGAAATAAGGAAAAAATTTTAAAATCCCATTGGTGAACTAAAATGGAGATGGAAAAGAAGATTTAAAAAGTGATGGCACTAAGGAAAAACAAGAAAGAATAATTAAAAGTTAATGACAGCAAACAAGATGCAAGTAGAAATTTTAAAAGCCAAAGGATTAAGAGAGGAAAGCAGTACAAAGTAGCAACATTGAACTACAATGCAGACATAGACAGAAATTTTTAAAAGCGACAGTGCTAAGGAAAGACAAGAAATCATTTAAAATAAAGACAGTGAACGGAATAAAAGGAGGCATAGAAAGAAAACTTAAAAAGCAATCAGCATTAGGGACAGTGCACTAAAACAGAGATGCAGAAACAAAATTTTAAAAAGCAAGGGCACTAAGGAAAGACAAGAAATAATTGGGAAAATTAAAAAACAGGACATCAGGAAGTGATTTAAAAACCCGCATCGGTGAACTAAAACGGAGACGGAAAAAATGGAAAAAGACAGAAAATTATTTTTGAATCATTTATATAATACAGCAGATACAGGTTTGTATTTGGAAATCCTTCTTTTTATATATATATATATATATATGAATACTGTATATATATATATATATATAAAGGCGAGAGATTTTTCTCTACTGCAATGCCTCACACCCGTATTTACAGTTTTGAACGTTTTTGATCACACACACGAATTTTCGAGGCCGATTCCTCCTCTTTTGTCCACGTCTCTCCTTGGACCTGGATCGCTTTTAGTACGGACGCTAGTATCTCAGTAAGCTTTTCAAGGACTACTCTAAGATATTTTCAAAACTTATTGACTGAAAAAGCACACAGCTTCTATGACGAAAACAAAGCCTGTTTCTTCTGAACGCCTGAACTCTTACAAACGGCGTCTTTCCTCTTTTAGGACGCAACTATTTTCCCGATATCATTTCCTAGTAAGCGCACAGAAACAGAAGATTGCGCTTTCAGGAAGGCAAAATAAACGGAGGGAAGTCGGCTTTGCACAGGCAGAACACGCTCCAGCGCAGACCTTCTTTTCCTTTTAGGATCTGCGTTAAAATAGTTCCTAGAAAAACTACAGAAGGAAGGAGAGCTGGCGCATTCTTGACGTTAACTTTGAAGTCCATGCTCCAAGCGCCTTAGGAAAAACGCGGACACGCATCGCGGACGTACCTTGTACTCGCAGACCGCTACGCAGCCTTTCCGTCCGTCTTGCGCTTTCACGGCAGAAGAAAGGGCGACCACGGTGAAACGGCGGCAGCTGACACTCTGCTGAGAGAGGAAAAAAAACCTGTAGCATAAAGCTGGGGAGGAGTCCCAAGCTGCCCGGTTTTGTGAAGTCTTGCAAAGGCTACAGCCGAGCGAAGGAAAAAATAGCCCTTTGGAACATATTGCCAAACAACATTCGGCAATAAAACTCGGAGGCGTTTGACACGCGCCCATTTTTTGGTAACTTGCTATTTGCTTCCTGTTATCGTTGTTCTTCCTTCAGAACCTCTACTTGGAGCCAACTTCTTTGCTACCGGTTCAAGCGTTTCCCTTCCTGGTATTACTAGCACACGGGCCCAGGCAAGTCCCTGAACTGCTCTTCCGAACTTCTCCAAACGACAATTACAGCCACGAAAGAGGACTTCAAGAGAGGAAAAGGAGAGGCCGGGCAGCAAAAAAGCTCTGCAGGCTGCCACCAGTCAACATTCCACTCTTTTTTTTTTTTTCTTTTAAATACACCCCCCCCCCCGCCCCCAAATACAAACAAAAAAACGCCATGACCTTGTATTTTTTTTCCTTTGGGAGCTCACCCCTGTCTCAGCACAGTGTCCTCCACAGAGCAGGAAGCGCAGACGATCTGTATCCCGATTTGCACGCGACGAATCCGCGTTCAGAAGAAATAGGCCAGATCTGTAAGACCGGTGTTATTTTGGGGGTTTTAACAATCACAACGCAATTGCATCGACCGACGCGTTTGTGAGAAAACTCCTTAACTTCTAAACGTAGCACCTCCTTGGGTAAAAAAACGTGTGCGAGACTGAAAAAAAGGGATGATTCAGAGCTCCCGCTCACGATGGAGCAGTGGCGAAAGGAATGAAAGTGAAGACAAACAGCAGCAACAGGAAGTGAAATTCGGCTTTAATTCTAGGCACGTGCTTAAGAGACTCTCCAAGCCCACACCTCAATCCTAGGAGCGACTAGCCCTTTTCTGGAAGGACAAACTTTGTTACTTCAAAGTCCTAGACCGAAGGCTCCACGGAACAGAACGTGCACCGAGCCACAGGCCACCGTGCCATCGACGCTCTGATGGCAAAGAAAAACCAAGGAAAACTAAAGTTTAAAGATCGGTTTCCATCGCGTTTCATTCCTTACGTTTCCACTGGCACCTAGGTGCTCCAAAATGAACTCTACTGACCCCGCATGTTACTAACAATTTAGTTCTGCGTATCAAAACAACAGGCTAGTTCCAGCTCGCCCATCAAAGTAGCACGACCGACCAGAAGAGAAACACCGGACCCTAAAGAAGGGAACAGGCAGCTCTTCATTTCTCCTAGAGGAAAGTCTGTTCTTTTGCCCGGAAGGCAAACAGCCGAAACTGCCAAGGGAGCACTGCAGGAACGCGGCGCGCTCTCTCAGCTGCAATTTGTCATCGGCTTTTCTGCACGGGCAGCGGCTTTGCCTTTCCTCTGGCTTTGATGTGGCGCCCCTGGAGCGTCCTTGACCCGGCAAGGGTTTCTCCCCGCTCCCGCAGCCCCAGACACGCGATTACCTGAGCGCCGAGCGGAATCACCCACGCGGGATTTTCTTCCCGGGACGCAGAAGGTGACGCTGGGAAAGGAGGAGGCAAAAAAGGAAGCGGTTTGTCCGGCAGCCACGGCCCTAGAAACTACACCTCCCGGCATGCCCCGGGGAACCAACGTGGCCGACCAAAAGCCCCGGATGCCAGGGGACGCAGCCCTCCGTGCTTTGGGATCCTGCGGGGACACCGTTCACCGCGCCACCGCCGCACGTGGAAGCCCCGCCGAGCCCCCAGCGCGGCTCCCCCCCGCCGCCCGGCCCCGGAGCGGAGCGGCGCGGCTCGGCGCGGGGCCCCCCCGCCCCGCACCGGCGCGGCGCCCGCCCAACTCCGGGCTCACCTCGCCACCGGCCCCGACCCGACGCGCCCCCCCCTCGCCCGGCTCCGGGAAGCCCCGCCCGCCCGGCTCCCACACGGCACCGAACCCTCCCCGCTCCGTGCCTCCCGCCGGCCCGCCGCTCCCCCGCAGGCAAGGGAAAGGAAGAGGCAAAAAAGGAAGCGGTTTGCCCGGCAGCCACGGCCCTAGAAACTACACCTCCCGGCATGCCCCGGGGAACCAACGTGACCGACCAAAAGCCCCGGATGCCGCGAGACGCAACCCTCCGTGCTTTGGGACCCTGCGGGGACACCGTTCCCCCCGCCGCCGCCGCACGTGGAAACCCCGCCGAGCCCCCAGCGCGGCTCCGGGCAGCCCCCGCCAACACCTCCGGCTGCCCGCCCCCGCCCGGCGCCGACGCGGCGCGGCGCCCCCCCGCCGCCCGGCCCCGGACCGGCGCGGCGCGGCGCCCGCCCGGCCCCGGAGCGGCGCGGCTCGGCGCGGCACCCCCCCGCCCCGGAGCGGCGCGGCTCGGCGCGGCACCCCCCGCCCCGGAGCGGCGCGGCTCGGTGCGGCGCCCCCCCCCGCCGCCCGGCGCGGCTCGGCGCGGCGCTCCCCCGCTGCCCAACCCCGGCGCGGCTCGGTGCGGCGCCCCCCCGCCGCCCGGCCCCGGACCGACGCGGCTCGGCGCGGCGCTCCCCCGCCGCCCGGCCCCGGCGCGGCTCGGCGCTCCCCCGCCGCCCGGCCCCGGCGGGGCTCGGTGCGGCGCCTCTCCGCCGCCCGGCCCCGGACCGGCGCGGCGCCTGCCCAGCATCGAATCAGTGCGGCTCAGATCGGCGCGGCGGGCCCCCCGCGCCCGGCCCCGGACCGGCGCGGCTCGGCGCGACGCTCTCCGCCGCCCGGCCCGGCGCGGCGCGGCTCGGCGCTGCCCCGCCGCCCGGCCCCGGCGCGGCTCGGCGCTGCCCCGCCGCCCGGCCCGCACCGGCGCGGCGCCCGCCCAGCATCGAACCAGCGCGGCTCAGCTCGGCGCGGCGACCCCCCCGCCGCCCGGCCCCGGAGCGGCGCGGCGCCCCCCCCGCCGCCCGGCCCCGGAGCGGCGCGGCGCCCCCCCGCCGCCCGGCCCCGGGAAGCCCCACCCGCCCGGCTCCCACACGGCACCGCACCCTCCCCGCTCCGTGCCTCCCGCCGGCCCGGCCGCTCCCCCCCCCAGGCACCGCCGCCCTTCTCGGGACTTTCCCCGCTCACCTCCTCCCTGCCTGCAGCCGCAGCCGGGCTCCCGCTGGCCCCTCCGCGGGGGGAAGCTCCACCCACGGCGCGATGCCCGCCCCCGATGCACCTCGCAGGCGCTGGCGAAGCTCCGCCCTCCCAGCGGAAAACCCCGCCCTCTGCAGCCAAGCTCTGCCCTGCACACAGCACGCATGCGCCGGTGAAGCTCCGCCCCCTCGGCAAAGCTCCACCCTCCCATGGCAAAGCTCCGCCCCCCCGCAGCAAAGCTCCGCCCCTGAGACAGCGCGCATGCGCAGACAAAGCTCCGCCCTTCACAGCAAACCTCCGCCCTCCCACGGCAAAGCTCCGCCCCCCCGCAGCAAAGCTCCGCCCCTGAGACAGCGCGCATGCGCAGACAAAGCTCCGCCCTTCACAGCAAACCTCCGCCCTCCCACGGCAAAGCTCCGCCCCCCCGCGGCAAGGCTCCGCCCCCGACGCATCGCGCATGCCCTGGTCAAGCTCCGCCCTCACCCGGCAAAGCTCCGCCCTCACCCGGCAAAGCTCCGCCCCCCCGCGGCAAGGCTCCGCCCCCGACGCATCGCGCATGCGCTGGTCAAGCTCCGCCCTCACCTGGCAAGGCTCCGCCCCCCCCCGCGGCAAAGCTCCGCCCCCGAGGCAGCGCGCATGCGCGGCAAAGCTCCGCCTTTCACATCAAAGCTCCGCCCCCACGGCAAAACTCCGCCCCAAGACAGCGCGCATGCGCCGGTTAAG
Organism: Nipponia nippon; assembly: GCF_047370975.1. Classification (NCBI taxonomy): domain Eukaryota; kingdom Metazoa; phylum Chordata; class Aves; order Pelecaniformes; family Threskiornithidae; genus Nipponia; species Nipponia nippon. Next base: position 36,132 of record NW_028262322.1, on the reverse strand, counting down.
CTCCGCCCTCACACGGCAAGCTCCGCCCACCCGCGGCAAAGCCCCGCCCTTCAGCGCAAAGCACCGCCCCCCCTCGGCAAGGCTCCGCCCCCGAGACAGCACGCATGCGCCAGTGAAGCTCCGCCCTCGCACGGCAAAGCTCCGCCTTACCACCGCTAGGCTCCGCCCCCCCGCGGCTAAGCTCCACCCCAACACAGTGCGCAGGCGTGGTCTCCAGGGGCGGGGCCTGTCGCTAGGGGTGGTGCCCTTCCCCTGCCCGCGGGCATCCAGGGGCGGGGCCCGGCGCTAGGGGCGGGGCCGCTCCACACCAGGACCGGGGCATTCGGCGGGGCGGGGCTGCAGCGGAGGCGGACGCGGCAGTGCTAGCAGCGGCAAGCGCCTCCCGTGCGGCGAGAGCGGCGCTTCCTTACCGGGAGGCAGCAACGGCTGCGGCGGCAGCACCCCGCGGCCACCGCGCTGTCGCATGCCCGTTACCGGCCACCGGCACCGGCGACCACGGGGACGCCACCGCCCCTGCGCGGCTCCCGCCCTGCAGTACCCGCTTTTGGCCGCCAGGCGGCAGCACCACACCAAGCCCGGCGCTCCGACCGCGCCCCGCGGGGAGAAAGGACTCGCCCCCCGGCCCGCCTGGGGCCGCCCGCAGCCGCAGCCGCAGCCGCCGCCGCCGCCGCCGCCGCCTTACGGGGGGGGCGGGGGGTGTCACAAGCCTCGCCCTTCTCTGCCCCTGCTCCCGCTCACAGCCCACGCAGCCACAGCCATCGCCTCGCCACCAAAAAGCACCCAAGCGGCTCGAGCATTTCAGTCCTCTGCACTTGACAGCTTGCAGCGGCTGCTGGCCCTTTCTCTCCGCGCCCCCCACCCCAGCACCCAGCCGGGGGACGCAGCACAGGGAACCTGGTCAATACCTTTGCCTTGCCTCGGCTTTTTTTGCCCCCAGAAAAAGCCCCCGGGAGTGCTGGATTCATCTGCATGTGGCATCAGGGGTGGGAGAGTGACACCAGCGAGTCAACAGACCCTGGAGAGATTTTAGTAAAAAAAAAAAAAAAAAAGAAAAAAAAAAGAAAATGAAAGCGACACCGATGGCATCCTCAAGGCACTGAAAGCTGCTTTGCGTCAGAGGGGCAGCTACGATTATCAGGAAGCGGTGCATGCGAGCAGACCACGGGCAAGCGCGCGATCTGCGAGCGAGCGATACGCTGGCGCCCCTCGGGCTCTGCTGCGGTGCCCGCCCTCTGCTCATCCTGCACACGCACCGGGCTTCCCGCGCAGGGCTTGCCGCTTAAACAAGACGCTGCGCCATGTTACTTACCGCCCTGCCCTGCGGCGTGCAAAGGAACGAGACGTGAAACAGGGAAAGCAAAGGGGCACGGCGGCCCCTCAGCTGGCCGCACCAGACGGCCGTAGAGCCCTGCCAGTTCCCTCGCTGCTCTGGACGGCAGCGCAGCTCCGCGCTCCCCGCCGCTCCCGCCAGCACGCGCGGCACTCGCGCTTGGCCACCTGCAGCGCGCGAGACTCGGGAGGCTGGAGGGGCCGGTCCGCCGAGGGGGCAGCTGAGCCGCTCGCCTCCTTCGGCTGCTTCATTTGCCGCCTTAAAACAATCGCTTCCACGCTCCCTTTCTTCATTTCAGACCCCTCTCCACATCTCCTGGCCTGCAAGCCATTTGCAGCAAGCAACACGGCTGAAATCCTGTGCTGCTAGACACCTAGCTGTCATCTTGCTCCCACGCCCAAAGGCTTTGGGAACCTGAACCCCCTGCTTGGTTGGGCATCGAGACTGCGAGGCGAGAAACACGCCTGGACTCCACCAAGCCAGGCGCCTGCCACATCGCTCAGCACGGTGCTACGCGGCTGCCTGACCGACACCTTCTGCCGCTAAAACCAGAGCGCGGTTCCCTTCTGAAGAGTCGCCGGCAGCGCGGAGAGTCCCTCGCCTTTCCCTGCGCCAGGTCCCCCGGGAACAGCGTCTCAGTCGGACTGGAGCGTGCAGCAGCCTCCGGTCGTCCCAGCCCCTCGCCCGTCCAGAAAGCGCCTGCCTGTAGCAGCGGCAGAACCGCTGCTGCCCAGAGGGGAAAGGAATGGCTCGGGGCAAAGCTCCCCAGGCTGCCCGTGTCCCGTGCGGAGCTGGGGGTCCAGAAGCAAAGGAGCTATGGGAGGGGGGAGCAGGGGAGCGGGGGCACGAGACCGGAGGGCAGGGGACGCGGGGGGCACGTCACGGGGAAAAAAAAAAACCCGCACGGGGGGAAAAACCTTGTGTGGGGGGACGTTTGGGTGGAGAGCACTTGGGAGGGCGCAGAGACAGGCAGAGGAGGACGGGGGGGCGGAGACGGACACGGACGGACAGCGGCTGTGTGTGGGTAGAAAGGTGCACGGGGGGACACGGGTGGGGATGACCTACACCAGGGGGTCCGCCCGGCATAATCCACAGCAGATAACTCACCTGGGATAAGCCGCAACGGATAGTCCGCTCCGGAGAAGGAATCCACGCCAGATAATCCCCAGCAATGCCCCTCAAACTGCCAGCGGTTCACCCCAAATTTGGCCCAAATTGGTGCGGGTTTTGCGTTTGGGTTTTTTGGTTTGTTGGCTTGTTTTTTTGTTGTTGTTCTTTTTTGTTTTTTCTTTTACATCATACAAAACTTGGGGGTTTCTGCTTTTCAAAACTATTCAGTTCTGGGGTTTTCCGGCGCTTTTCCACATCATAACAATGGGTCATTTTTGGTTTTCTGCGTTAAAATGTAGGGGGGGTGTGGGTGTGTGCGCGCGCGCTTGCTTTCCAGCTGCACAAATCCAGGCGGATTCGGCTTTCCTGGGAGCCCCAAACCGTGTTGCTCTTGGATACTTTGCTCTTGGACTTGGATATTTTGACACTTTGGTATCTTAGACTTCGGTATCTACTTACAATTCTGTCTATTTAGACTTAGTTATCTGTTTACACTTCCATAGAACCTTTACTTCCATTACACAGACAACCTACTTTGGCTTACTCGGTGACACACGGTAAGCGTAGATACCTCTACCTATCCAGACTTTCTTCTGTTTTAAATTCCTTCATCTACATCATCTCTTTTTGCATTTTAAACTCCTTTATTTCTTCACATATAGACAAGTTCTTTTTTATTTTAAAACCCTATCTATCTCCATTTAGATTTTTTAATAATTTCTAGAACGTAGCAGGTACAGGTTTGTATTTTGAAATCCTTTTCTCTCTCTCTATATATAGAAATGAATATTATTTTTCAATATATATATATATAAAGGCGAGAGATTTTCCTCTACTGCAATGCCTCGCACCCGTATTTCCAGTTTTTAACATTTTTAATCACACACACACACACACACACACACACACGAGTTTTCAGGCATTTTGGGGCTGTGACCCCCCCTCCTCTGGGGGGGAACCTCCCCGTGACACCTTCATCCCCCACTCACCTGCTCCTCTGTTTCATCATCACACCCCCCGCCCCCAGGGACGTTGGGGTGCCCCAAATGACATCATCACCCCCCAGGCCCCTCCAACACTTTTTCATCACCCCCCCAAAAAAAGGCACAAAACAAGGAAAACAGCCCCCACCGGCAGCTCGCTACTTTAATAATGCCGTTTACATATGTAGGCGCCCCCCGAAAAGGGGAGCTCCGCCAGAGAAATAAAATGCGGGCAGCCCCCCCAGCCCCTGTCCCGCAAGCCGGCGGCTGCCCCACGCCGCGGGGGAGCCTGCCAGGGGACGGTGACGCACCTCTCGCTCAGGCTCGGCTCTGCCGTGCTCCCCCTCCGTTCCCGCGCTGGGACGGGCTCCCCGGGGCAGCGAACCTCCCCGCTCCCTCTTGGCCCGGCACTCTCCCCACCAGACAGCCCTCGCTGACGCACCCGCGGGGCACCCGCCGGAGACAGAGCCAGGAGCCTCCAGGCACGGGGCCGGCCCCTTACCCTCGGGACGCTTCACGACCGGCAGGCCAACCTGGACCGGGGGGACCTAGCGAGCATCACGAGACGCCTGCAACGAGACACCTGAAAAACAGAAATCCCAAGCGATATTTCCGCATGTGAAAAAAATAGCACAGCAGCGAGTAGAGGAATTCAGTCAGAGCAAGGGAGGGGAGAGCAGTTGAGCTCAAGGAGGATTCGAGGTAAGCAGGTCAGCTCAAAACACAAGACGTCCTTTAAAAGCTAGAGCGACCTGAACGCTTCCAATCAGCATGAAGACTAACCGGTACGATTCCAAACACGTTCTTCGCGTAAAAGTACGCGCTCTTGCCGGCGTTGGAAAACGTCTCACCCCTTCCTTACGGCACGGCTGCAGGGAGACAACCCTGCGAGGCTGCAGGACAAGGGCGTACCGCAATCAGAATCTACGCTTACAGATCCGCCGCAACAGCTACGGCCCTCACGCTCCTGCGCGTCTTGCTGGCTCGGTCGATAAAGCTGGAAGCGAAGCGTAACGCTTTCGAGGGTAAAAGGAAAACCAGAGGACAAATCGCAGCAATTCGCTTCATACTAAAAAAGCTGTGCGTGTGCTTACAGACATCCAATAAAAATACTTCTACTGGAGAAGGGCTGGATTTTCCTTTTGCATTAATTTAACTTGCACAGCTGTGAATCGATACCAGCAGATTATCTGTCTCCAAGATACGCAGTTATCATTTGACCAGGGTTTTTTTGCGCCTTACGTCATTAGGAGCGACATCTGGCCAGCCGCGCTGCCCGAGAGAGATGCTACTGAACTGCCAGGGAAACGCACCCTTGAAAGCCAGACAGAAAGAAAAGTACTTCAGAGCACTCCGTCAAACGAGCGGGGGGGGGGGGAAACCCGTAACGTTCAGTTGCCTCTCCTGGTCAACGTTTAGAACAAATACCTAACGGCTCAAATACACCTAAGCAATTGTACGCCACAGCTAGTTGGCAGTTAAAGTTGAAACAACGCCACAGCTAGTTGGCAGTTGCAGGTGAAACAATGCAAGGCAGTTTGTATAGACAATTTTAACTTTTTTTTTCCTAAAGTTACATCTAGGGTAGAAAAATCAGTGAGAGAAGAGATCCCCCATACGGTTTTACTTTGCGGGCGGAATCCAATCCCCGGGGCTGCAATGCCTAAGGCTACCAGAAAGGACCGGCAGATTTGCTAACGCTTTTGGCTGCACCGAAGCACGCAGAGGAACGCGTGTTGATGACATCTCGGCTGTTGCACCTGAGAACCAGCGATGCCATCAACTTCCGGAAGACGTGCTGTGCTCGGGTCTTTGGAAGCAAACGGACTTTTCTTTCTTTTTTTTTTTTTTTCTTTTTTTTTTTTTAAGAGAGCGGAAAGTCTCGCTGCTGCTGACTTCTACTGCCAAGCGCATCATCTCTGAAGATCCCCACTCTGATGGGGAGTTCATAAAACACAACTTCTTTGAATGAGAAAGACTTCCATTCTGGAAAATCTCTTTCCAACTGAAGTAAGAAACCACACGCTGTAGGTTAAGGAAAAAGGACGCTGCCGAAGCAGTAACTCACCAAAACCACGTCAGGACTCGCTGTCGCTACTTACAAGGCTGGCAATGCTTCTCGGGAAAGCGACGCCGATTCCTCCTCTTTTGTCCACGTCTCTCCTTGGACCTGGATCGCTTTTAGTACGGACGCTAGTATCTCAGTAAGCTTTTCAAGTACTACTCTAAGATATTTTCAAAACTTACTGACTGAAAAAAGCACACAACAGACGATCCCTCAGAAACATCTGTAACGCGACGCTTCCCGGACACGTCCGCGCTTTAAGCTACGACGGCAAGATAAGCAGGGCTCAAGAAACGCCATGCCGATGAGGCGACGCGTTCGAGACCCTCGGGAGGCTTACCGAGGGGCCCCATGATCACCAAGAGCTACGGAAACATCAAGACCCGAGAAAGCCAGGGTACGAGACACAGAAGACAGACTACGCAAAAGCAGAACACACAGACACAGGATGGAACCGCCCTGCCCAGCCAACGTCAGCAGCGTGCTAAGAACAGTAACCCGGTCCTTTTCCCTTCCCAAAGGAGACTGCTCCTGGACAGGCCTCTCCCCGACACCAACTTTATAACCCCTCCCTGCAATTCCTATCCTTGATACCTCCTCAGCCCTCACCCCGCAACTGAGCTTTCAGAGGGCCAGGGATCTGAATCCACCCTCAAAAAAGAAAAAAGAAAACCACCACACACCTAACTAGAACATTCCTGCACTCGCTCAGTTCCTCTTCATCATCTCAAAAAAAAACCGAAAAACAAAAAACAAAAAAACCCAAAACCTCCCAACCCAAAAACCCACAGCACACTAACAAACTAAAACACAGTGCTGGTATTCAGCATCGGTCTGGTTACTGCCAACCGCTTCTGCGACACCCTCCTCCTCAAAAGCACCGCACCGCTCTGCTCCCCTGCTCCACGCCTGTTCTCAAGAAAGATGCTGCGGCTGTCGCTCGGTGCGCCTAGGATGCCAGGAGACACAAAGTTCCCGTGGCGCTCGGGTGAAATAGCCAGCCCCGTGTGCCTCCCCTCTACCACCCAGCTCACCTCAACTTCTCGGCCGATTCTCAAGGCAGCCAGCACAGCTCCCACAAAACCAAACGGGAAATGATTAACCAACATGCCATTTCATACTTTACTATTAAATGACGACCCGGCTGACAACCACCTCGCCTCCTCCAGCCGCTCCTCAGCGGGAAGCTACGCCCCCTCCGAGGCTGTTAAAAGGGAGGACCCTAAGGAAAGAGAACAACTCCTTGAAAACTAAAGACAGGGAACGGGATAAAAGCAAAAAAAAGTCAATAATGACGGGAATTAGGGCAACAAAGAGAAAAAAATGAAAACCGGGGACAGTGAACTAAAAGAGAGACGTAGGAAGACAATTGAAGAAGCAAAGGTACTAATAGAGACAAGGAAGAATTAAAAAAGGGAAACGGCAAACGGAATACGAGTAGACAGAAGCTTTTGTCGTGGTTTAACCCCAGCCAGCAGCTAAGCACCACACAGCCGCTACGGGGGAGAAAATTGGAAGGGTGGAAGTCAGAACACTCGTGGGTTAAAGGAAGAACAGTTTAACAATTGAAGGAAAAGACAACAGAATAGTAGTAATAGTACTAGTAGTAATAATAATAAACCAATAACAGTATACAAAGCAAGCGATTCACTCTACAGGTGCTCACCACTCGCCGACCGATGCCAAGCACGTCCCCGAGCAGCGATCGCTGACTCCTGGCCAACGACCCCCCGTTTCCCTACCGAGCGTGACGTCACACGGGAGGGAACAGCGCTTCGGCCGGCGCGGGTCAGCTGAGCTGGCTGTGGCGCCTCCCAGCTTCTGGCGCACCGGGCAGAGCACGGGAAGCTGAAAGGTCCTTGAGCGGTGTAAGCGCTACTTAGCGACAAACAAAACGTCAGTGCGTTACCAACATTGTTCTCGTCCTCAATCCAAACCGCAGCACTGTGCCAGCTACTTGGCCCAGCCCCGTCTTCGCTTCATGGGTCCCACCTGGGCTGCCCTAGCTGGAACCCATCAGGAACTGAGGCCATCACCCCAGCCCCACAGCACATCACTGCGTCCCCTGGACCCAACCGCAGCCGCTCACCCAGAGGCCAGGGGCTGGAAACACATCTGGGGTCACAAAGGAGGCAGCAAATGTTTGTTCCTTCACGCCCATCAGAAATCCCAGCAACGAGCTGGTTACGAGGCTCGGTGCCCAAAGGCAGCGGGACAGAGGGAAAAGAGGGACGAGGAAAGCAGAAGGAAGGATGGAGGGAGGTAGAGAAGAGGGGTAGGACAGGGAGCCAGAAAACGGGATACTGGGAACAAGAGAGGGACGGGGAACCGCACAAGGGTGTTGAGAGAGAGAGAAATGGAGTGCAGCGAGGAGGAGGATGGGGAGATCCCACAGGAACAGGGAGCAACAGGGGGCAGGGGAGAGAGACAGAAGGGACCGAGCGGGACAACAGGAACAGCAGAGAGGGACAGAGAGAATAAGAGACACGCAGGCAGCGGCGGGGCGGGGCGGATAGAGGGAAGTACAAAAGGGGGAAAAAGCAAAAAGAATTAAAAAAAAGTGACAGGAAGTTGGATAGAGGCAGTCACAGAAATAGAAATTAAAAAGCAACAAACATAGGCAAGAATTAAAAATTAGAGAATGTAAGACAGAGCGAGAAATAGAAAGGGAACAGGACAGAGAGGCAGGAAATGTAAAAAATTGTTAAAGGGAGCTATGTAGAGGGAGATTTGAAAGGGAAAATAAAAAACAATGGACTACAGGAAACACAGGAAAGAAAAATGGGACAGGGAACTAGATAAATGGAGACCTAGAAATAAGACGTTAAAAGCAACATGGTACGTGACAGGAAAGTATTAAGAATAAGGGAAAGGGAACTAGATAAATGGAGACATAAAAAGAAAATTGTAAAAGCGACAGGGTAAGGAAAACCAGAAAAAATTAAAAACAGGGAGAGCAAACTGCGTAAAAGATGAGAGAGAGAAAAATTCAAAAAGGATGGGACAGGAAAGAATTAAAAAACAGGGATAGGGACCTTGATAAAAGTAGACCTAGAAGGAAACTTGAAAATGCCAAGAGGTACAGCACAGTCAGCAAAGAACTAAAAACAGGGACAGCAAACCAGATTACATATGGAAACAAAATTTTAAAAGCCGAGGGATAAAGAGAGGGGAAAATGAAAAAAATAGAGATGGCAATCTAAAGAGAGACATACGAAGAAAAGAGATGAAGTGAAGCACAGGCTGGAGGACAGACAGGAAAGCATTAACAAATAAGCGCATTGGATGGGATAAAATTAGACATCGGAAAAATAAAAGCCACGTCTCTTAGGAAAGACAAGAAAAAACTACCAAATAAAGAAAGGGGGACAAAGAGAGAGACGCATACAAGGTAAATTTTAAAAGCAACGGGGTACACAACAGACCGAAAACTATTAAAAAGTAAGGATAGGGAGCTTGATCAAAGTAGATGTAGAAAGAAAATTTCAAAAGCAACTGGGTAGAGGACAAACAGAAAGAAAGTTAAACACAGAGGCAGCAAACTAGATAAAAGTAGACATAGAAACAAAAATTTTAAAGCCGAGGTACTAAGACAGGAAAGAATTAAAGAAATAGCAACAGCGAACCAAACAAATGCAGAGAGACAGAAATTGTAAAAAGCGACCGCGCTAAGGAAAGATGAGAAATAATTAAAAAATAGTGACAGTGAACGGAATAAAGGTAGAAAATTTTTGAAGCAACAGAGTTTAGGGAAATAGAGGAAAAAATTTAAAAGTAGGGGCACTGAACTGAAACGGGGACATAGGAAGAAAATTGAAAATCAAAGGCACTAAGGAAATAATTAAAAATAAAGACATCGAAGGGAAAAACGTAGACAGGGAAAGAACGTTTTAAAAGTGATGGGTATGAGGGAAATAAAGGGAAAAATTAAAAGATAGGGACAGCGAACTAAAACAGATGTGGAAAGAAAATTTAAAAAGCAACGGCACGAATGAAAGAAAAAGAAATAATTTTTTAAACAACAGCAAAGGGAATAAAAGTGGGCATAGAAAGAACATTTAATAAGCAGAGGGGAGCTAGGGGAATAAAGGGGAAAAATTGAAAAATAGGGACAGCAAACTCAGAGATGGAGAAAGAACATTGAAAAAGCGAGGGCACTAAGGACAGACAAGAAATTATGAAAAGAAAAGACAGCAAAATAAAGACTGCAAAGGGAATAAACGTAGACAATTTTAAAAGCGACAGGGATTAGGGAAATCAAGGAAAAATTATGAGATAAGGAGAGCAAACTAAAACAGAGATGTAAAAATAAAATCTTTAAAGTGACGGCACTAAGACAAGAAATTACTAAAAAAATTCAAAGGTAATAAAAGTAGGCATAGAAAGAAGATTTAATAAGCAGAGGGGAATTAGGGAAACAAAGGAAAAAATTAGGAAATAGGGACAGTGAACTAAAATAAATGCAGAAAGAAACTCTAAAAAGCAAGGGCACTAACAAAAGACAAGAAATTATTAAAAGACAAGACAGCAACATAAAGACAGTGAACGAGGTAAAAGTAGAAAAATCTGAAAAGCAAGGGGGATTAGGGAAATAAAATAGAAAAATTTAAAAATAGGGACTGAACTAAAACCGAGATGTAGAAAGAAAATTAAAAGCAAAGGCACTAAGGCAAGACAAAAAATAATTTAAAAATAAAGACGGCCAACAGAATAAATGTAGACAGAAAATATTAGAAGCAAATAGAATTAAGGAAATAAAGAAAAAAATAATAGCGACGTTAAACTACAACAGGGAAGTAGAAAGAAACAAAATCTAAAAAATGATGGCAAAGAAGCAAGAAAAAAAATCATTTTTAAAAGACAGTGAAGGGGAAAAAAAGTAGGCATAGAAAGAACTTTTAAAAAGTGAGAAGGATTCAGGAAATCAAGGGAAAAACTAAAAAATAGGGACAGAAAACTAAGATGGAGACGTGGAAAGAAAATTGAAAAAGCGACAGCACTAAGGAAAGACAAGAAATAATTAAAAAATAAAGGTAGACAAATAAAGACTGTGAATGGGGTAAAAGTAGACCAAAAAATATTAACAAGAAAGGTGATTAAGAAAATAAGGAAAACATTAAAAAATAGTAGCATCGAACTACAAAAGAGACATAGAAAGAAAATTTTAAAAAGGAGATCGCACTAAAGAAAAAAACTAAAAAAAATACGAACGAGATAAAAGTAGAAAATATTAAAAACCGAAGGATTAAGAGAGAAAAAAACCTAAAAAATTGAAATGGCGAAATAAAAGGCATACATAGATACAAAATTTTAAAGGCAGCGGCACCAAGGAAAGAGAAGAAATAATTAAAAAATAAAGGCATCAAAAGTAATAAAAGTAAGCATAGAAAGAACATTTTAAAAGGGGGCGATAAGGGAAAAATTAAAACATAGAGACAGCAGGCTAGAACAGATTAAAATAGAACATCTAAAAAGCAAAGGAATTAAAGAAAGGCAAGAAGTAATTAAAAGAACAGCATAATAAAGACTGGGAACGGCATAAAAGAAAATTTTTAAAACTAACGGGGATTAGAGAAATAAATGGAAAAATTAAAAAATAGTGGCAGTGAACTTAAAGAGATGGAGATGGAAAATTTTAAAAGTGAGGGCACTATGGAAAGACAAGAAATAATTAAAACATAAATACAGGGAAATAATGACAGCTACTGGAACAAAAGGAGACAGAAAACTTTAAAAGAAACTGTGATTAAGGAAATAAGGATAACATTCAAAAATAGCATCACTGAACTACAATGGAGATGATGAAAGAAAATCTAAAAAGCGGTAGCACTAAGGAAAGACAAGAAAGGACAATCAAAAACTAACAGCAGCAAACGGGATAAAAGTAGAACATTTTAAAAGCCAAAGGACGGCGAAAGGAAAGAACTAAAAAATAGCAGCAGTGAACCACAATGCAGAAATAAAAAAAAAAAAATGCACTAAGGAAATACAAGAAATCATTCAAAACTACAGATGGTGAACAGGAGAAAAGTGGGCAGAGAAAGAAAATTTGCAAAGCCGTGAGCATTAGGGAAGAGAAGGGGAGGGAACTAAAAACTAGGGACAGCCAACTAAAGGCAGAGCAAGAAAATTTAAAACGGGAGGGCCCTAAGGAAAGACAAGAAATAATTAACTAGAGCACAATAAAGACAGCAAAGGGGATAAAAGGAGACAGAAAATTTAAAAGCAATGGAGATTAAAGCCATATTGAGCAAATGAAAAAACGGCGATGGCAAACTATAAGGAAAATAAGGAAAAAAATTAATCGAAACTGTGAACTAAAAGAGAGATGTAGAATTAAAAAATTGTAAAAGCAATGGCAGTAATGAAAAACAAGAAAAAATAATTAACATCTCATGACAGCAAAGGAGATAAGAGTAGAAAATTTTAAAAACCAATGATCAAGATAAAGCAAAAAAGGAAAACCCAAATATTAAGAAAGGAAAGCGCTAAAAAATAGCGACAGCTAACTACAACACAGACATAAATAGAAATTTTAAAAAGCAAAGGCACTAAGGAAAGACAAGAAATCATTAAATAATAAAGACAGTGAACAGGACAAAAGTAGGCATAGAAAGAAAACTAAAAGAAAAAGAAAACAAACTAAGAGAGAGCTGTGGAAAGAAAATTTTAAAAGGTAGGGCACTAAGGAAAGACAAAAAAATAATTAAAGATAAATACATCAAAATAAAGACAGGAAATGGTATAAAAACAGACAAACTTTTAAAAGCAATGGTGATTAAGGAAATAAGGAAAAAATTTTAAAATCCCATTGGTGAACTAAAATGGAGATGGAAAAGAAGATTTAAAAAGTGATGGCACTAAGGAAAAACAAGAAAGAATAATTAAAAATTAATGACAGCAAACAAGATGCAAGTAGAAATTTTAAAAGGCAAAGGATTAAGAGAGGAAAGCAGTACAAAGTAGCAACATTGAACTACAATGCAGACATAGACAGAAATTTTTAAAAGCGACAGTGCTAAGGAAAGACAAGAAATCATTCAAAATAAAGACAGTGAACGGAATAAAAGGAGGCATAGAAAGAAAACTTAAAAAGCAATCAGCATTAGGGACAGTGCACTAAAACAGAGATGCAGAAACAAAATTTTAAAAAGCGAGGGCACCAACGAAACAGAAAAAATAATTAAATATAAAGACAGCAATTGGAATAAAAGCAGACAGAAAAATTTAGAAGCAATGGTGATTAAGAAAATAAGGAAAGGTTAATAAACAGTGACGGCAAACTAAAACAGAGATGTAGAAATACAATTTTTAAAGTGAGGGCACTGAGAAAAGCGAACAAATAATTAAAAGTAAAGACATCAAAGGGAAAAAAGTAGGTGTAGAAAGAACATTTTTAAAGCAATGAGGATTAGGGAAATGAAGGGAAAAATTAAAAAATAGGGACAGCAAATTAAAAGAGATGAAGAAAGAAAATTTGAAATTTTTTTTAAGTTAAAATACGCATGGAAATGTAACTTCAAAAGTGACAGGGTACACAACACAGGAATAAATTAAAAAATATGGATCGGGATCTTTATAAAATAGACATAGAATGAAAATTAAAAAACCAACAGGGTTCAGGACAGACGGAAAAATTTAAAAATAAAGACAGTAAAATGGTTAAAGTAGACACAAAGAAAATTATAAAAGCAACTGGGTAAAGGACAATCAGAAAAAAATTAAAAATGGGTAAAAAAAAATGGTTAAAAGTTGACATAGAGAGAAAATTTTAAAAGCAAAGGCATTAAGATGTGAAAAAAAATTAAAATAAGGGTAGGGTGAGAGAGAGAGAGAGACATAGGAAGAAGATTATAAAAGCGGAGGCATTAAGGAAAGACAAGGGAAAAGTTACAAAATAAAAATAGGGAGAAAAATACAGAGAGACATAGGAAGAAAATTTCAAAAGCAATTAGGTGCAAACAGATGAGAAACAAATAAAAAAGACAGTGGATTGGTTAAAGGAGACATAGAAAGAAAATTTTAAAAGCTACAGGTACAGGATAGACAGCAAACCATAAAAAATAGGGACAGCAAAGTAGATAAACTTTGACGTAGAAAGAAAATGTAAAATGTGATGGCTTTAAGGAAAGACAGGAATAAATCAAAAACTAAGAATGGGAAAAAAATAGAGACACACATAAAAATAAATTTTAAAGTCAACAGGGTACACAACACAGGAAAGAATTAAAAACTGTGGATAGGGAGCTTGATAAAAGCAGACATAAGAAGAAAATCAAAGAAGCAACAGGGTACAGGACAGACAGGAGAGAATTAGAAAATACAGACAGTGAACTGGCTAAAAGTAGCCATAGAAACAAAATTTTAAATTGACGGAGGATAGTATCGACATAAAAAAAATAAAAAGAAGAACAGGAAACTAAATAAATGGAGACATAGAAAGAAATTTTTTACAGCAACTGGGTACAGGACAGAGAGGGAGGAATTAAAAAATAGGGACAAGGAATCGGATAGCGGGAGACATAGAAAGAAATTTTTAAAAGCAACAGGCTACAAGAAATACAGGAAAGAATTAAAAAATAGGAACGGGGATGACAATAGAAGGAAATATTGAAAGGAAATTTTAAAAGCGAGGAGGTATGCAGATGAAAGGGAGGACTTAAAATTCAGGGAAAGGGAGCCAGGTAACAGGAATTCTTGAAAGAGACATCAAATAGCAATGGGGTACAAGAAATAGAGGGAAGAATTTTAAAAATCAAGAAAGGAAGCCTGATAGAGAGAGACCTAGAAGGAGTTTTAAAAAGCAACTAAGTACAAGAAACATAGACAAGAATTAAAACATTGGGACAGGGAGATGGATAGAGGACAACATAGAAAGAAAATTTAAACAGTGATCAGGCACAAGAAATGGGAATATTAGAAAAGCAGGGACAGGGAGATGGATAGGAGGAACCATAGAAAGAAAATTTTAAAAGCTATGGGGTGCAGGACAGAGGGAGGAATTAAAAAATAGGGACAAGGCACTGCAGAGACGGAAATGTAGAAAGAGAAATTAAAATGCAACGGGGTACAAAAAATACAGGAAAGCATGAAAAAATAGGGAGAGGGAGCCGCAAAGAGGGAAACAGAAAAAAATTACTAGGTGAAGTGGTACAGGGCAGAGTTCACAGAAGAATAACAAGCTTTGGGGAGCCAGACAGGTAGGTGGGCCAGCAGAGAGGGAGACAGAAGCAGAGACAGGCAGGGAGGCAGGCAGGCAGGCAGAGATCCGGGGAAGGGCAGCAGAGGTGGACCAGGATGCACACGAGAGAACGCGCGACTCGACGCAGCTCCTGGCACCGGCAAGAGACCTTCGCTGCCCTAATGCTTTTCTGTCTGCCTCGGCAGCAGGTGCCTCAACGCTCCTCCACCACCAAGCTTCCCGGCGGCTCTCCCGTGCAGCCGATGGAGGCGCTGAGCTCCCAGCACTGTGTGCTGGTAATGCGCTCTGTCAGGGACACTCAGAGGGATGCTTCCTCGCTGCAGGCACTGGTCATTCATTGCTGGAGGCAACTGCCTGCAGGACTCCCTTGGATTCCTTCCTTGGACAGTTCCCCTTCATCGGCTCCCTCAGGCAGGCATGCCTGGACAGACCCTTCCCTGACCAAAGGGGCGGATTAAAAAAATAGGGACAGTAAGCCGCATAGTGGGAGACATAGAAATAAAACTAAAAAAGCAATGGGGTACAGGACAAATAGGAAAACGTTAAGAAATAATGACAGGGAGACAAATAATGGGATACACAAAAAGAGCAAGTGGCGGGGTACAGGAAACACAGGAAAGAATTTTAAAATAGGGACAGGGTGGAAGATAGAGGGACAAATAGAAAGAAAATTCAAAAAGCAATGGGGTACAAATCGCACAGGCGAGAACTAAAAAATAAGGCCACGGAGCTGGCGAGAGAGATACGTACGTATAAAGGAATTTTAAAACAAACAGGGTGAAGGAAAGAGTGAGCAGAAATAAAAAATAGGAAAATGGAGCCAAATAGAGGGAGGCATAGAAAGAAAGTTTGAAAAGCAATGGGGTACAGAGCAGAGGGAGATATTAAAAAAACATAGGGTCAGGGAGCTGGATAGGGAGGAGATATAGAAATGAAAATTTAAAAGTAATAGGCCACAAGGCAGTGCAGAAAAACTGAAAAATAGGGAGAGGGAGCTGGCTAGAGAGACACATAAAAAAAATTTAAAATGCAACGGCGTATTCTCCAGAGTTGGCAGAAGAATAACAAGTTTTGGGGAGCCATACAGGGAGGTGGGCAGAGAGGCAGACGGAGGAAGGGAGGCAGGCAGACATCTGGAGAAGGGTGGCAGAGATGGGCCAGGATACAGAGGAGAGGACGCGTGACTCACCACAGCTCCTGGTGCCGGCAGGAGACCTTCACCGCCTCGACACTTCTCTCTCTGCCTCTGCCCCTTCCTCCTCTGCAGTGCTGCATGCCGGACCCTCGCCCATTCAGCAGCATGCAGCGGGCACCTCTATGCTCCTCCTCCGCAAGGCTTCCTCAATACCTGGTGGCTCACCCACGTAGCCAACAGAGGCACTGAGCTCCTAGCACTGCGTGCTGGTGTCTGCCCTGTCGGGGACGGCTCGGAGGGATCCTTCCTCGCCACACAGACTGGCCGTTCCTTGCAGGAGGCACCTGCCTGCAGGACTCCCTCCTCAGCCCGTTCCCCTTCATCAGCTTTCTCAAGCAGGCATGCCCAGGCAGCCCCCTTTACAGCTAGAGCCCCTTCACACAGCAGGGCCAGCCCCATCCTCAGCCTCACTGGCCACACCTGGGGCTGCCCCAGCTGGAGCCCATCAGCAATAGGGGCCACTGCCAAAGCCCCACAGCACATCACCCCCTCCCCTGCACCTCTCCACAGCCACAGGCTCTGCACCCAGGGGCTGCAAACACATCCAGGGGCACAGACGAGGCAGGAAAAGTTTATTCATTAATGCACGTAAGAAATCTTGGCGGCGAGTTGGCTGCAAGGCTCAGTGCCCAAATGCAGCAGGACAGAGGGAGAAAAGAGAAGAGAAAAGCAGGCAGAAGGACAGAGGGACACAGAGGTGTGGGACAGAAAACGGGATGCTGCGAACAAGAGAGGGACAGGGAGCAGGACAACTGTGTAGAGAGAGGAGAGCAGAAGAAAGACTGCGGGGGTGAACAGGGACAGAGAGATGGAGGAATAAATAAGAGAGACAGGGAGCAGGAGAGAGAGGCAGAAGGGACCAGCAGGACAACAAGACAGACAAGACAAGGGACAGGGAAAATTCTGAAGTGACAGGGGAAAGGAAACATAGCCAAGAAATAAAAAAGTAGAAACAGCGGGATAGAGGTAGATGTAGAAAGAAAATTTTCTAAAAGCAACAGGGTACAAGAAACATAGGGAAGAACTAACACATAGGGACAGGGAGCTAGAAAGAGGGAGATGTAGAAAGTGTGAAAAGTGACAGGGTAGAGGACAGAGAGGGAAGAATTATCAATTAGAGACAGGGAGAGGCATACAGGGAGATGTAGAAAGACAATTTTAAAAGAAACAGGATGCAAGAATCATAGATGAGAATTAAAAAATAAGTTCAGAGCTGCGTAGAGGGAGAAGTAGGAAGAAAATCTGAAAAGCGACAGGGTAGACAAAACACCGGCAAGAAATTAAAATTAGGTCAGGGAGACAGAGAGAGGGAAAGGTAGCAAGAAAATTTAAAAAGCAACTGGGTTTGAGAAACCTGTGCAAGAATTTAAAAACTAAGGATGGAGAAGTAGAAAGAAAGTTTCATAAGCGATGGGGTACAAGAAACATAGGCAAGAATTGAAAAATAGGGACAGGGAGCCTGACAGAAGGCAACTGGGGTGGGTTGACCTCGGCTGGCCACCGGGTGCTCACCAAGCCACTCTGTGGCTCCCCCTCCTCAACAAGACAGGGGGACAAAATACAACAAAAAAACTTGTAGGTCGACAAAAGGACAGAGGGTCACTCACCAATTACTGTCACAGGCAAAACAGACTCAGCTTGGGGAAATTAATTCCATTTATTGTCAATCAAAATCAAGAGTAGGACAAGATTTGTTCTTATCTTATTTTGTTTTATTTGTTCTTATCTTATCAACAAATAAGAACAAATCTAAAAACCGCCTTGCTCTTTTTTCCTGGGCTCATCTTCATGACTCCTGACTTTCCCACATCCCACCCCTGAGCAATGCAGGGGGACAGGGAGCAGGGGTCGCACTCAGTTCATCACACATCATCTCTGCCGCTCCTTCCTCCTCATGCTCTTCTTCTGCTCCAGTGTGGGCTCCTCTCCACAGGGCCACAGGTGCTGCCAGGAGCCTGCTCCAGCGCAAGCTCTCCATAGGGTCACAGCTTCCTTCAGGCACATCCACCTGTTGCGGCACGGGGTCCTCCATGGGCTGCGAGTGCATGTCTGCTCCACCGCGGACCTCCACGGGCTCCAGGAGGATGACCTGCCTCACCGTGGCCTTCACCACAGCCTGCAGGGGAATCTCTGCTCCGGTGCCTGGAGTACCTCCTCCCCCTCCTTCTTCACCGACCTTAGTGTCTGCAGGGCTGTTTCACACTCACGTTTTCTCTATCGCAGCATCTGCGCAGCATTTTTTACCCCCTCTTAAATGTCCGTTCCAGAAGCACAACCAGCATTGCCGATGGGCTCAGCTTGGACCGGCTGCAGATCCATCTTGGAGCTGGAAGTGGCTGTGCCTGACATGGGGGCAACTCCTGGTGTCTTCTCGCAGAACCCCCCCCTGCAGCCCCTGCCCTGCCCCACCTAACAAAACCTTGCCACGTAAACCCAATCCAACAGCGATCGCCTGCAGGACAGAGAAGGGGGACTGAAAAATAGGGAAAGGGAGCCACAGAGGGAGAGGTACAGGGGGGGAAAATAGCGATGGGCTACAGGCCAGAGAGGAGGAAGCGACAGGGAATCAGCCTGAGAGAGATGGAGAAAAACAAAGAATAGCGATGGGCCACAGGGCAGAGAGGGAGGATTTTAAAAAGGGGACAGTGAGGTGGACAGAGATAAACTGAGAAATGCCAAAAAACCTTGATGAGCTGAAGGGGAAAGACTGAAGCTGAAGGGGAATTAAAGAATAGGGACATGGAGCCAGACAAAGAGAGAACGATAAAGACAAAAAGCAGCTATGGGACAGAGAGGGAAGAAGTTAAAAGACAGGGACGGGGACCTGGAACGAGAGAATTTAAGAAAGAAAAAGTCTATCTAGAATACAGAGCAGGGACAGAGGAATTAAAAAATAGGGACATGAAGACAGAGAGGTGAGAGGTGGGAATTGTGAAGGGCTAAAGGGCAGGCGAGGAAAAATTTAAAAAGTTGGGATAGGAAGACAGACATAGATGAAGAAAGACAAAAAGAGTTATGGGCTGCAGGACACAGACAGAGGATGAAAAAAGGACAGGGAACAGGACAGAAGCGCAGAGAGAGAAAGAAAACATAGGGGTAGAACAACAGATAAAGAGGGGGACTTGGAGAATGAGGGAGGGAGAGGTGCGGGGAAGTGGAAAAAAATGACAGCAGCAAGAGAAAGAGAAGGCGGGGCAGGGAAGGACCAGGATGCAGAATAGGGACGACACGGCCCCAAGGGTCCAGGACTCCCTGCAGTTCCCGCTCTCCAAGCCGCTTGGAGAACTGGACACCTCGGACGTGTCTTTCTCTCTCTCTCTCTCTCCTGGCCCCGTAGCTCCGGTTGCTTGACTGTCATCCACCTAAGAGAACAGACTGGTGTCTTACAGCTCTTACAATACAAGGCCTCCCAGATACATAGCCTCGCACGTGCACGTGTTACCTGGCTGTACTGTGCTTCCAGCTACGCATACGGACCCTGCAATGCACGTTGGCAATTGGATCTGCTGAGGGCTATGCTAAGAGGGATCCTTCCTCACACTGAGAGGCAGGCTGTCTCCTGTCTGCAGCTGGAGGCAGCTGCCGGCTGGCTCCTCTTTATTTTATTCTTCAGCTGCTTTACCTTTTTCCGACTTCTCCAGCTTCAGCTGCGGCAGCTCCTGTCCACAGCCAGGAAGCGTCCAGCTGTCCATTTTTGCCCATGCCGCTAGGAAAATGAGGCCAAAGGCAAGCCACACAAACCTGAGCCAGCTGCAATCACCAGCATCCCTGGAGAGGAACCGCCAACCGAGTCCTCAGTGCTGCCTCTGGGAGAGGGAAAGAACAAGCAACCAACCATTATCCACAGGGATGACTGCAGCTCTCCTCAGGCAGGAACCCCTCCTTCTGCAGGAGCTGCTGGAGACGCCGCTCTTTCCCTGAACTGAAGCTAATAGCACCTGCATTTAAGGAGAATAAATCATATTCAAGGGCCAGCTTGCTGCCACGAGGACAGGGTTTGGGGGCGGTCCATGCCTACAGGACAGGCTTCAGGGGAGGTGCTGGAGCTGGGGGCAGCTGCCTGGGGCGAGCAGGGCTGGAGGAGTTTTGCTGAGTTGGAGAGGCACCCAGCGCCTTTTCCAGAGGGTGGGGGCAGCCATCTCCTGCCCCTCTTCCTGCATCCTCTCCACCAGCTCTCAGAATATCCCTGGACCTGCCCTGATGGGGCCTGACTCCAACTGACTTCAGCCTGTTGCACTGGTGGGTTGGAAACATCCTCGCGACTTGTCGGCATTCTCCAGCAGGCATGCCCCAGCAGCACCATCCCCTGGGGCTGCAGCCCTTTTACACAGAGGGGCCATCACCATCAGCCTCACCGGGCCCCCTGGGGCTCCTCCGGCCACAGCCCACAGCTGCGGCCATGGCCCCTGACACCCACCGTGTAACCTGCTCCCCTGGACTCTCTGACAGCCACTCACCAAGTACAAAGGAGTACAACCACAGCCGTGAGTGCAAAGGAGACAGCAAGTGCTTATTCGTTAATGCATATAAGTCCCGGGAGTGAGTCTGCTATGGGGTTCGCTGCCTGTACACTCATCCTTCCCCTGGGACAAGTTGGCAGTTGTTACTGGAGCAGCAGATACAAAAAATGAAAATACAACGATAGGGAGCAGGACAGAAGAACAGAAAGAGGAAAAGTAAAATGAGGGAGGACTGAGGAGCAGAGAAAGAAAGGTACAGGGAAAAGGACAGGGAGATAGATAAGTCGATAAAAAAGGGGATGAGGAGCCCTGCAGGGACATGGCAGAAGAAAAACAGGGTCAGGGAGCAGGACAGAGGAAAAGAGAGAGAAAATGATGAGCAAGGAGCCAAACAGACAGATCAAGAGAGAAATCAAATGAGAGGAATAAGGGAGGGAGGGAGACAAAAAGACAGGGAACAAGCCAGAGGAATTGAAGAGAAAGAGAGAGAGAGAGAGATTGGGACAAAGAGAGGGAGAAAGAAAAACCATCGCTGGGCTGCAGGATGAGAAAAAAGGGAGCAGAACAGAGGGGAATAATGGGACAGCGAGCCGGGCAGGGGCAGTATAGTGAGAAACAATGGGAGAACAAGTGCTATGGAGATATACAGACAAAGAGTTACAGGGAAGATGGAGGACAGAGAGAAAAGAGAAAAGGGGCATGGAGCAGGGAAGAGATGGTGAAAGAAACACTAGAGACAGAGAGAGGAGGAGAGTGACAGCAGCAAGGCAGAAAGACGACGAAAGAACAAACCAGTGACGGGTAGCAGGCCAGAGGGACGAGGAAAGACTGGAGGAAGGACAGAGCGATCTAGGAAACAGGTGAGGGACAGGGAGCCAGAAAGTGGGATACTGCAAGAGAGAGAGGGACAGGGAGCAGGATGCTGTGATGGAGAACAAACGAGAACAACAGAAAGAACTACAGAGAGGTGGACCATGAGAACAAACAGGAACAGAGAGGGGAAGCAATAAAAAACAGGGACAGGGAGCAGCACAAAGGGTCAGAAAGAGTAAGAGATGAACAGGAAGGAGGACAGGGACAGTGAGATCCGGAATACAAAAAAACCAGCAACAGTGAGCAAGACAAGGGGATAGAGAAAGGAAGGGAAGAAGGGAGGGAGGAGAGACATAGGAAGGCAGGGACACAGAGCGGCATGTACAGGTGCAAAGAGGAAAAGAACATCAGGGAACAGGACAGAGAAAGAGATGGATTCAGATCAGGACAAAAAGATGGAAAAGGGAAAAACAACAATGGGCTGCAGGACAGAGACAGAGGATAACAAAAGAAAGGAGAAGGAGCAGGCCAAAGGCGCAGAGAGAGAAAAAAAGCAGGGGGTGGTAGAACAAGATGGATAAAGGGAGAGAGGAAAAGGGAGCAGTGCAGAAAAACAGAGAAAAGAGAACGGGTACAGGGAAGAACAAAAAAAGAAAAATCACAGCAGCATGCAAAAGAGAGAGGGCCAGGGAAGGGGCAGGGAGGGACCGGGGCACAGACAAGGGGTGACAGGTCCCCAAGGGCCCGGGACTCACCACAGCTCTCGCTCTCGGTGCTGCTGGGAGAACTGGCCAGTTGAGATGCTTCTTCCTCCTTCTCTCCTCCCTTCCTCTTCTGTAACTCCAGTCACTCGGCTGTCCTCCACCTAAGAGAATACGTGGATATCTTACAGCTCTTATGAGACAAGGTTTCCTAGACATGTAGCCTCGCTTGCTCGTGCACTACGCGGCTGTACCACACTTTGGGTTATGCATACAGGCCCTGTGGTGCACATCGGCTGTCTGGCCTGCAGTGCACTACAAAGAGGGATCCCTTCCCACCCAGAGGGGCAGGCTCTCTCTTGCCTGCAGTGGGAGGCAGTGGTCAGCCAGATGGCCTTCCGTTTCTTCTTCTTTACCTTTCTCCAGCCTCTCCGGCTTCAGCCGCGGCAGCTCCTGTCCACAGCCAGTAAGCGCTCCGCCTGTCCCTTTTCACCCCCGCACCGCAAAGAGAGTGAGGTCAGGCAGAGACAACCCACGCAAGCCTGAGGCAGGTGCTGTCAGCAGCATCCCCACAGGAGGAATGGACAACCGCGTCCTCAGCATGGCCTCTAGCACAGGGAAAGAAGAAGCGGCGACCGTTATTACCGTAGATCACCCCTGGCCTAAGCCCTTCCTTCTGCAGAGGCTTCTGGAGACACTGCTCCTTCCCCGCACTGCTGGTAACGGCACCCACGTTAAGGGAGAATCCAGCCCACTTGAGAGCCAGCTTGTGGTCTTCACAACAGGGCTTGGGGGCGATCTGGTGCTATGGGACAGGCTTCAGGGGAGGTGCTGGAGCAGGGGGCAGCTGCACGGGGTGAGTGGGGCCAGGAGAGGCTCAGGGGGAGCTCTGGTGAGTTGGGGAGGTGCCCTGCCTCTGCGCCTAGGGGATATCCGCCTCCTTCCCCTCTTCCCTTCTATCAGCTTTTAGGTAACTCCCTGGGGCTGCCCTGGCCCAGCTCGCCTCCAGCAGACCAAGAGCCTGCCGCAGCGGGCAGGTTGAAGCTTCCTGTCCCACCACCCCCGGGCAGCCAGCAGGCAGGAGACACCCCTGCACACTCAAAGGAGCTCGCTCGCCTCCCTGGTGCTCCTGACCCTCACCCACCACCGCCAATCGCGCCCGGCATGCCACCACGCTGTGGTAACAGCGAAGAAGGCGGCGTCGGCGGCAACAGCGAGCACCCAGCGCGCAGCGATTGCCCACGGGCAGTGGCAGCGCTGCCGTCTGCATTTTGCACGCCAAGCACCTGCCGACAGCACGCCCGCGGGGCGGAAGCGGCGTTTCCTTACCAGCAGGCAGCAACGAGCGCAGCGGCATGACTCCGCAGGCACCGCAGCATCCTATTGCCGTTACCGGTGCCGGCAGCATGGATCATGTGGGCTGCACCGCGCCTGCACAGATCCCGGGCGGCAGCTCCGAGAGTCGGGAGGCGCGCTGCTTCTTGGGGAGTAGCCATAGCTGGAAGCCCGCAGAAAAACACACAAAACCTGCAACAAAACTGCACCTAGTGCCGCAGGGGCCGCGGCGATAGCAACGACTACGGTGCACCGAAAGCGCCCGAGAGCAATGCGGCTTCCAGGCACCCACGTCCATATATACTACACCTCCCAGCATGCCCCGGGGACCCAACATGGCTGACCGAAAGCCCCGTGCAGCAATCCATGCTTTCTGACCCTGCGGGGACACCGTTCCCCTCGCCGCTGACGTACTCGGAAGCCCTGCCGAGAACCCCCGCGGCTCCGAGCACCCCCACCGCCGGCAACGACCCAGGGCGGCGCCAACCTGCCCGGCTCGGGGAAGCCCCTCCCGCCCGGCTCCGGCCACCGGCGCCCTCACACTGCCCAGCCCCGACGCGGCTCGGCGCCCGGCCCCGCACCGGCGCGGTGCCCCCCCGCCGCCCGGCCCCGGACCGGCGCGGCGCCCGCCCGGCCCCGGCGCGGCGCCGCTCGGCACGGAAGCCCCCCCGCCGCCCGGCTCCCGGACCCGGCGCGGCGCCCCCCCCACCGCCCGGCTCCGGACCGGCGCGGCCCCCGCCCGACTCCGGGCTGATCTCGCCACCGGCCCCGACCCGGCGCGCCCCGCCTCGCCCGGCTCCGGGAAGCCCCGCCCGCCCGGCTCCCACACGGCACCGCACCCTCCCCGCTCCGTGCCTCCCGCCGGCCCGGCCGCTCCCCCCAGGCACCGCCGCCCTCCTCGGGGCTTCCCCGCTCACCTCCTCCCTGCCAGCAGCCGCAGCCCAACGACCGCTCCGCTCCGCCCCGGGCTCACGCTGGCCCCTCCGCGGGGGGAAGCTGCGCCCACCGCGCGATGCCCGCACCGCGCATGGTCTGGGAGGAATTCCAGTTTAATCTCTGTGGGCTGGACGACCTTCTGTATCATCCAGGGGACTTCTCGTTTCACCTCTATGCTCTGGAGGGCCTTCTCGATGGTCTGGGTGGACTTTCGGTGTCATCTCCATGGTCTGCGGAGCCGCCCTATACTCCGGGAGGACTTCCGCTTTCATCTCGATGGTCTGAAGGACAGTCTTTAGAATCTGGGAGGACTTTCTGTCTCCTCTCTATGGTCTGGAGGACCCTCTCGATGGTCTGGGTGGACTTTCGGTGTCATCTCCATGGTCTGCGGAGCCGCCCTATACTCCGGGAGGACTTCCGCTTGCATCTCTATCATCTGAAGGACAGTCTTTCGAATCTGGGATGACTTTCTGTCTCCTCTCTATGGTCTGGAGGACCCTCTCGATGGTCTGGGTGGTCTTTCTGTGTCATCTCCATGGTCTGCGGAGCCGCCCTATACTCCGGGAGGACTTCCACTTGCATCTCGATGGTCTGAAGGACAGTCTTTAGAATCTGGGACGACTTTCTGTCTTATCTCTATGGTCTGGACGACCTTCTCTGTGATCCGGGAGGACTCTGTCGGCCATTTTGGTGGTTTGGACGAGTTATTTTTTTGCCGGGGGGGGTTTGGTTTTTTAAGCTTTTGTGTGCTCTGTGCAGCCGCAGCCCAACGACCGCTCCGCTCCGCCCCGGGCTCCCGCTGGCCCCTCCGCAGGGGGAAGCTCCACCCACGGCGCGATGCCCGCCCCCGATGCACCTCGCATGTGCTGGCGAAGCTCCGCCCCCCCAGCGGTAAACCCCGCCCTCTGCAGCAAAGCTCTGCCGTGCACACAGCACGCATGCGCCGGTGAAGCTCCGCCCCTCGACAAAGCTCCGCCCTCACATGGCAAAGCTTCGCCCCCCCGCAGCAAAGCTCCGCCCCTGAGACAGCGCGCATGCGCAGACAAAGCTCCGCCCTTCACAGCAAACCTCCGCCCTCCCACGGCAAAGCTCCGCCCCCCCGCGGCAAGGCTCCGCCCCCGACGCATCGCGCATGCCCTGGTCAAGCTCCGCCCTCACCCGGCAAAGCTCCGCCCTCACCCGGCAAAGCTCCGCCCCCCCCGCGGCAAGGCTCCGCCCCCGACGCATCGCGCATGTGCTGGTCAAGCTCCGCCCTCACCCGGCAAAGCTCCGCCCTCACCTGGCAAGGCTCCGCCCCCCGCAGCAAAGCTCCGCCCCCGAGGCAGCCTGCATGCGCGGCAAAGCTCCGCCTTTCACATCAAAGCTCCGCCCCCACGGCAAAGCTCCGCCCCAAGACAGCACGCATGCGCCAGTGAAGCTCCGCCCTCGCACGGCAAAGCTCCGCCTTACCACCGCTAGGCTCCGCCCCCCCGCGGCTAAGCTCCACCCCAACACAGTGCGCAGGCGTGGTCTCCAGGGGCGGGGCCTGTCGCTAGGGGTGGTGCCCTTCCCCTGCCCGGGGGCATCCAGGGGCGGGGCCCGGCGCTAGGGGCGGGGCCGCTCCACACCAGGACCGGGGCATTCGGCGGGGCGGGGCTGCAGCGGAGGCGGACGCCGCGGGGCGGGGCTGCAGCGGAGGCGGACGCGGCAGTGCTAGCAGCGGCAAGCGCCTCCCGTGCGGCGAGAGCGGCGCTTCCTTACCGGGAGGCAGCAACGGCTGCGGCGGCAGCACCCCGCGGCCACCGCGCTGTCGCATGCCCGTTACCGGCCACCGGCACCGGCGACCACGGGGACGCCACCGCCCCTGCGCGGCTCCCGCCCTGCAGTACCCGCTTTTGGCCGCCAGGCGGCAGCACCACACCAAGCCCGGCGCTCCGACCGCGCCCCGCGGGGAGAAAGGACTCGCCCCCCGGCCCGCCTGGGGCCGCCCGCAGCCGCAGCCGCCGCCGCCGCCGCCGCCGCCGCCGCCTTACGGGGGGGGCGGGGGGTGTCACAAGCCTCGCCCTTCTCTGCCCCTGCTCCCGCTCACAGCCCACGCAGCCACAGCCATCGCCTCGCCACCAAAAAGCACCCAAGCGGCTCGAGCATTTCAGTCCTCTGCACTTGACAGCTTGCAGCGGCTGCTGGCCCTTTCTCTCCGCGCCCCCCACCCCAGCACCCAGCCGGGGGACGCAGCACAGGGAACCTGGTCAATACCTTTGCCTCGCCTCGGCTTTTTTGCCCCCAGAGCAAGCCCCCGGGAGTGCTGGATTCATCTGCATGTGGCATCAGGGGTGGGAGAGTGACACCAGCGAGTCAACAGACCCTGGAGAGATTTTAGTAAAAAAAATAAAAAGATCAGAACCAGAAGGGTAAAACTGAGAAAATTCACGGATTGAGATAAAACCAGTTCAACAACCACAGCCACCATTACAGAAAAGAGGAAAACTAAAAATCTAAGAGAAAAACAAAAGCCAATGCAGACAAGCCATACAAATGAAAACAATTGCTCACCACCAAGCGACTGATGCTCCGCCAGTCCCTGAGCCGCAGCCCCCCGCCAGCCTCCCCCCTCATTTTATGGCTGGACGTGACGCACACGGTGCGGGATGTCCCCTTGGTCGGCCGGGGTCCGCTGTCCCAGCCCCCTCCCCTCCCAGCTCTCTGTGCCCCCGCCTGCTCGCCGGCGGGGCAGGGTGAGGAGCAGAAAGGGCCTTGACTCTGTGCAAGTGCTGCTCGGTGACTAAAACATCCCTGCGTGTGTTATCAACACTTTTTCCAGCACAAATCCAAAACACAGGGGCAGGGAGAGTGGGATGGGAGCAGGGTGCAGGTGGTGTCTTGCGGAAACAGTCATTTTCCAATTAGCAAAACTGCTAACTGCTTGTGCCTTGGGAACGGAATTTGGGAGGGAGCTCAAAGAGATTAAAGTGTTTGTGTAAGTAACAAACTGTGGGCAACTAACGGCTCCAGCCTTGAGGAAGAGCTCACAGACCGATAAAAGGGAGCATCTCAGCACCAAAGACTGGACGGTGGCCAGAGAAGCGTGAAGTTTGATCAAACTGCAGAAAGTGGGTGAAAGGTAAACGTGGCGAGGGGAGATCGTGACCGCCGACTCAATTCAGGACCGAAAAGACTTGCCCCCCCACCTGAAAGGAGCACGCCTGCTAATTTACATAGCAAGCGAGGCTAATTTAAGTACAGCAAACCAATAGTGTATGAAATGTTAATCACCAGCTGATAAGTGTAAATTTAGGCAGGTTTATACCGATCTTGTAACCTGACAAATACACTGCCGGTTTGTGTGAGGGTGTGCCTGACTTGTGGGAAATCGCCAAGCACCCAGCTTTGCGCAGACCTGAAATAAGTGATCAGTGTCTCTCCTGAGTGGGTGGTTATTGGGCCGTTGCACACCGGGCAAAGGATCCGCCTTTTGGACAAGAGTTTTGGCGACCACGGTGGGACAGCCATGAAGCCTTGCCCGGAGCGACTCGCCGGCCACCAGAGGGGAGAAGCTGTTCTTCGCATTCCAGCGTGCCGCGACCTGTTTGTTCGGGGACTCTGCGAGTGCTCTCCCTGTCCGGAGCGGGCAAGCGACTCAAAGGTGCAGCGCGTAAATTAGAGACACTGTAAGGGGAGCTGTATAAACGGTAAAAGTACGAGTTATTCGTGAACGCTTGACAGTGATGACTGGAGTGCCTGAAAAAGGGGATAAGACCATTCTTTTTGGGTAAAAATATGGGAGCGGGACAAGGGGCAGGAAAGTCTGCTGAACCTCCCCTTTGCTCTCCGTTAGGATACATCCTGCAATACCGGAATAAGTTTGGTGGGGATCCCCTAAGTAAAAGAAAGTTAAAAGAATACTGCAGTCAATGGTGGCCGATGTATAAATTGGATGATGGGGAAAAATGGCCGGATATGAGAACTCTGAATTATAATACTATTTTGCAGCTCGTTATTTTGTAGAAGGCAGGATAAATGGGATGAAATACGTGGATTTGTTCTTTTCTTTAAGAAATGATTATAAGACAACAAGAAAATGCAAATTGTTGGTATCTGATTCAAATGTCTTGATGACGGAGTATAAAAATAAATTGCCTCGGTGTTGTTCTGCTTCTAGCATTGGGAAAAGGTGTTTGAAAGTGGAAGCTGGAGAAGAGGATGCGCAGCTGATGGTGTCCCCGGGAAGGGAAGGGGACAGTGTTGGTGGCAGGGAGAGAAGCAGCGAAGGACGTGAGTCCCATTGTGGGCAGAAGTCGGGCGCAGCAGAACCCCGTTATTCGGGCTCCGTTGCGCCCAGGCGGTAAGGACCGGACAGGACGCCTGTCTCTGTGACAGTACCTTTTCAGCCTCAGAGTTAATGAATTGGAAGGAGTCTGCTGGGTCATATCGGGAAAATCCGGAAAAAATGTATCGGTCCTTTAAATTGATAATTGAAAATCATAACCCGGATTGGAAAGATATGCAGGTGTTGCTTAATACTTTATTTCTCCCTGAGGAGAAGAGAATGGTGTTAGGAAAAGCTCCAGAGGACAATATGAGGTTAAATACCAGGGGCGGTCCGGGTCATTTTATGCCAATACAAGAACCAGATTGGGATCAGAATATTAGTGCGGACAGACTGATGATCAAAAGGTATCAGCAGTTAATTTTGTATGGGGTAAAGCAGGGGGTACCTAGACCCAAAAATCTTGCAAAGTTGTATCAGGTGGTTCAGAGTAAAAATGAAGACCCTTCTGCTTTCTATGAGAGGCTGTGTGAAACTGCTAGAAAATGGATGGATTTGAATCCGGATGATGAAGCAAATGGGAGGATGTTCAGTATGGTGTTTATTGGGCAGTCGGTGCAGGATATAAAGAGACTGTTACGGAAAGTCGATGGGGACAGGGGTATGTCAATAACTGGGATGAGAGAGAAAGAAAAGAGAAACAGAATAGAATGAAGTTGCAAGCATCTTCGCTGGCAGCAGCCATAAATGGGAATAATAGTAGAAGGAAAGGTAGGGGTGAAAGTAGAGTAAGAGGGGGACGAGGCCGGGAAGAGGGTCACAAAACCTAACCCTGGTGGGGCCAAAGCACCGTGCAGCCTGTAAACAGGGAGGGACGCTGGAAGAATGAACGCCCGAGCCCAAAGGGGCTAGAGGAGCAGGATCGGGTAAGAAATGCCCACCTTATGGCGTCAGAGGATTCAGAGAATGAAGGAAGGGCACCGGGGGAAAACATTAAGGTCTCCCCAGCTGATCTCCTGGTTTCAGTTCAGCTGGTGAATCAGACGGTTAAATTTTTAGTTGACATAGGAGCAATATATTCTCTATTAAACAGTTGTAAAGGACCTGAGTAAATTCTCTATGTCAGTAATTGGTGCCACGGGAAAACGAGAGATTAGAACTTTCTTTCAACCGATCAAGTGTGAAATTGGAAAAAAAGCACTTACACATGAATTTTTGTATATGCCAGAATGTCCCCTACCTCTGATGGGAAGGGATTTATTGAATAAATTGGGAGCACAGATAACTTTTTCATGAGAATAAAGTTCAATTGCATATTCCACAAAATAACGCCTGGGAGGCACAAGCATATATGTTACAGGAATTGTCAGAAACGAAGAATGCTGAAAATAAGGAAGAACAAATTGAAGCGCCCTCTGAAATCATGAATGCAGCAGTTCCCTTTGAATGGGCAACTGAGAAACCTGGAAGAGCCAAATTGGCAGAACCGGTAAAAGTGGAATTGAAACTGGGAGCGAGGCCAGTAAGACGAGAACAATATTCCATGAAATTGGAAGCTCGGGTTGGACTGGAGCCTATAATTAATAATTTTCTAAAATATGGACTGTTGAGAGTGTCAATCTGAATATAATACCCTGATTTTGCCTGATAAAAAGCCACATTCATAGGGATATCGATTAGTACAATATCTAAGAGCTATTAATCAAATAGTGATTGCTGTACACCCGGTGGTGCCTAATCCCTACACTCTGCTGACAACGATAGTTGATTCAAATGTTTATTTTACAGTGTTGGACTTAAAAGATGCTTTCTTTTGCATTCCATTGGACGAACAAAGTGGGAAGCTGTTTGCCTTTGAATGGGAGAGCCCTGCAATGGGACGCAAAGTGCAGTTCTGCCGGACAGTGCTTCCTCAGGGACTCAAGAATAATCCTACAATCTTTGGTAATGCATTGGCAAAAAGAACTGGAACAATGGCAAGGTCAGAAGCCTACCGCTCCCTGGTTACAATACGTAGATGGTATCTTGTTGGGGGCAGACACAGCTGAAGAATGTAAAGAGGCAACTGTTAATCTATTGAAGTGTCTGGGGTTGGCAGGATACAGAATGCCACAAAAGAAAGCACAGATTATGCAGAAAAATGTAATTTATCTTGGATTCCGAGATATCCCAAAGGAAAAAGGAAACTGGGAGTTCAGAGAAAAGAGGCGATCTGCCAAATCAGCCCCTCCCACCACATCAGAAAAGGAGAACTCCAGGGGATTTCTAGGAATGGCTGGGATGGTGTCACCTTGTGGATACCTAATTTGGGGTTAATGGCTAAACCCTTTGTATGAAGCTGTTAAGGGACCAGGAGAGTCATTATTGGAATGGACTCCAGAACGCCAGAAAGGATTTTTGATGAAATAAAAATCGACTCTCCATGAAGTGCTTTTCTAGGTCTCCTGAATTTATCAAACATCAGGCACTGGGAGTGCTTTCTGTACAAACTTTGGGAAACGAAAAGACCAGTAGCCATTACTTTTCAAAACAATTGGGATAAAGTAAATTCTGGATGGCCAGGGTGTCTGAGAGCAGTAGCAGCTGCTGTGTTGCCAATACACAGAGGCATGAAATTGGACTTTGGGACAGAAAATAACTGTTTATGTGGCACATGCTGTTGCAGCGGTGCTGGAGGCAGAAAGGACATCATTGGCTATCCCTGAGCAAGAATGGTACCAAGACCAAAGCAATATTGCTAGATAGAATATATAGCAATGAAAGTGTCCAGTGCCCTGAATCTGGCATCGCTGTTACCTGTACGTGAAAGGGAGGAATTATCATGCTGGGTCCACTGGCCATAGAACAGGTGTACTCTAGTCGTTCAGGCCTGAAGGATACTCCCTTGCAGAATCCCAACTGGGAGCTGTTCTCAGTGACTGGAAGCAGCAGCTGTGAAAGGGCAACGGAGGGCTGAGTATATTGTTACTGTAGAAAGAAGAAATAGAAGCAAGACCCACTGCCAGGTAGATACACCTGCTCAGAAGGCTGGTCGTGCTGCTCCAAGCTCTGGAATTATCAGAAGGAAAGCGGGCTAATACCTATACTGATTCAAAATATGCTTTTGGAGTAATATATGCACATGGTGCAATTTGGAAAGAAAGAAGGACTGTTATCATCACAAGAAAACCCAGCAAAATACAGCGAAAAGAGATTATGAGAAATTGCATGAGGACGCAATAAACCTACAGAAGTATAGTAATACACTGCAAAGCACATCAGTCTGGTCAAACTGATGTAATTAAAAGGAAAATCAAAAAGCAGATGAGGCTGTGAAAAAGAGTTAATCTATCATACAACCTTGGTATGCTTGATTCCAGAAAGAATCTTAAAAACTGACACTCCTAAATATACAGAAAAAGGAGATAGGATTGGCTAGAACTATTGAAATGCATTAAGACTGCCGAAGGATGGTGGGTATCTCCAGTCGGATAAATGTGTTGTAACTCCACGAATAATGAAGGAACTAGCAGACCGTTTACATGGAAACTTACGTATGGGAACTGAAGCTTTAAGTGAAACAGTAAGAGGTAGGCTACAGGAATCAACATGATGTTGACCGCTAAAAGATCTGCAACAACCCATGCGGTTTGTGTCCAAAAATAACCCTAAGATCCAAAGGACACCCCCTCCCAGAGGTAAAAGATGTTTCACGCCTGGGGAATGTTAATAATTGATTTTTCTGAATTACGTAATTGTAATGGATATAAGTATTTATTAAGTAATTATTTGATACTTTTTCAGTTAAGGCCTGAAGCTTTCCCATGTCGCACCAACAGAGCCAAGAGAAGCGGTAGAAAACATTGTTAAAGGAAACTATACCAAGATTTGGGGTACCAGGAGAGTTTTCTTCAGATCAAGGGCCTCATTTTGTTGCAGAAGTGGTTCAAGGGGTGTCAAGATTTTTACAACTTAAGTGGGATTTACATACTCCATGGGGACCCCAGTCCAGTGGAAAAGTAGAAAGGATGAATCAGACAACAGAGAGGCAGATTCAGAAAATTGTGTCAGGAAACCCAGATGAAATGGATAGAAGTTTTGCCTCTAGCGTTATTAAGAGGTAGAGTCAACCCTGAAGTTCAGAAAGAATTAGTCTATTTGAAATTTTGTATGGGAAACTTCTGCAGGTAAATTTAACGAGGAAAGGAACTCAGATGCACCTTAAGGGTGACCAAGTGTCCAATGACTCTCTCTTGCCTGTGGCAAGGGTTCTCACACTTCTCTCCATAGGCAATCCAGCTGAGAACTCCTGTTGCCTTTGGATTCAGCTAATACGCCCATTTGAGCCAGGAGATCAGGTGTGTCTGCAGACCTGGAAAGAAGGAGCCATTAGTAGAAAAGTGGAAGGGACCTGACCTTGTACCTTTTGCTAACTACAAAGCACTGCCGTGAAACGTCAGGGAAGTTGATACCTGGATTCACTGCACCCGAGTAACAAAGCGGCCCCTCCAAAAGATGTAGAGAGTTGAACTAATTTGTTACAACCTTTGAAGTTAAGAATTAATGCAGAGACAAATGAACTGCACTTGGACTGATATTGAATCAGTTTACATTTAGAGTGTACAAGGAAAAATTTTCTTGTATTGTCTTTTAGGAATAACGTTAATACTGTTTCTATGGTTTTTATACCAATTTTACTACTTTTCTAAAGCCCAACAAGAGAAATAAATTCGGTGGTTACTTTTTTTCCCTTTCCTGAGTCCAGGTACCCAAAGGGAACCAGGAGGGATGCTCTGATGCTTGGAGTCATAATCTCCACTGGAAATGGTTTGAAAAAGCTATGAAAATAGCTAATCGAACAAGTTGCTAGATGTGTACCCATTTCCCAGAGCATGGCAATAAGGAATTACCTTCAGTCAGAATACCAATTCCCTTCAATAAGTCCTGGAATAATTTGTGGGTAAAATAAATTCACAAGGAAAAAAAAAA
The DNA here is from genome assembly GCF_047370975.1 of Nipponia nippon. NCBI lineage: Eukaryota > Metazoa > Chordata > Aves > Pelecaniformes > Threskiornithidae > Nipponia > Nipponia nippon. The sequence goes on along the minus strand of NW_028262322.1, from coordinate 2,788 downwards.
AGTGATTTTCTCAGCACGGAATGTACAGAGATAGTATTAAGTGTATGACAACAAATAAGACCAGAATCCACCTGTGCTGCACGTTGAAATGGCGTTACCACGACAACAACAAAAATAGTGCAATTACAAGGAAAGACACGACAGAACTGGCTGTGGGTGATTCGAAGGCAGCGGCTGGTTTTGGCCATGTGGAAAGAAGGCACAGGAAATTTGACTGCCCAGTTGGTCTGGGACTTGCACCCTACGTGCGGTTGTCCCTAATATTACCACTAATGAATGAAATGAACACACGGCTATGGGTAAAGAACATATATGAAAGGTACCAAAGAAGTGACGATACATTGTGAATCAGCCAGCTGCCTTCCATTCATTTGTCGGGTGGTTTCTCCCTTTGGTTAGGAGTTAGAGAACTGGAAAAGCTTTTTAATGAAGTGACTATTTCAGCACTTATTGAAAAGCATAGAGAAGTCTGACAACTGATGCTATCAAAGCCTTACAAGGGAAGCGTCCAGAGATTGGGGAAGCCACCCAAAATAGAAGATGGCAATGGATGTGCTATTGGCTTCTCAAGGAGAGATTGTGTGCAGTGATGTACCAGTTTGGTATGTATGTGTGCATCAAAGTGGGCAATCTACTCTACTGATTTAAATGAAATTTGGCAACAAACTAAAATCTAACATGAAATTCAAAAGAGATGATGCACCTTTAGGATTCAGAGAGACTTGAGGGATGGTTAACTTCCTGGTTCCTAGATTTAAACCTATGGATTGAGAGATTACTGGCATTAATGACAATAATGCAGTTAGCACTTGTATCTAATCACAATATGTACTTCTGTGCACCTGTAGGTGTTGCTTGGCCAGCAATCCGGCACAAAAATGACTTATCTAAGGAATACCTTGAGACAGAGTCTCCAAGGAAATGATGTGGAAACTGTGGAAATTTTCCAATTAGCAAAACTTGCTAACTGCTTGCGCCTTGGGAACGGAATTTTAGGGAGGGAGCTCAAAAGAGATTAAAGTATTTAACATAGTAACAAGGCTTTGTGGGCAACTAACGAAACCAGCCTTGAGGAAGAAGCTCACAGACCGATAAAAGGGAGCATCTCCTAGTACCAAAGACTGGACGGTGGCCAGAGAAGCGTGACGTCGATCAAACTGCAGAAAGTGGGTGAAAGGTAAACGTGGTGAAATTAAATCGTGACCGCAGGCTCAATTCAAGGACAGAAAAGACTTACCCCCCCACCTGAGAAAGGAGCACACACTAATTTACATAGCAAGCAGGGAGGCTAATTTAAGTACAGCAAACCAATAGTGTATTAAATGTTAATCACCAACCTGATAAGTGTAAATTTAGGCAGAGTTTATACCCGTCTTGTAACCTGACAAATGCACTGCCGTTTTGTGTGAGGGTGTGCCTGATTTGTGGGAAATCTTAAGCACTAGCTTTAGCATTCCTGAAATCGTGATCAATGTCTCTCCCTGAGTGGGTGGTGTGGGCCATTGCACACCGGGCAAAGGATCTAGCCTTTGGGACAACAGAGGGAGCAGGTGGGGGGTGTCGGAGTTTGGGTGGGGGCAATGGACAGATAGGGGGTGCAGGCAGCGCCCCAGAGTCCAAGAAGCAAAGGGGCTATGGGAGGAGGGAGCAGGGGAGCGGGGGCACGAGACTGGAGGGCAGAGGGGACAGGGCACGTCACGGGGAAAAAAAAAACCCGCATGGGGGGGAAAAGCCTTGTGTGGGGGGACGTTTGGGTGGGGAAACTTGGGAGAGAGCAGAGACTGGCAGAGGAGGACGGGGCGGAGACGGACACGGACGGACAGCAGCGCTGTGTGTGGGTAGAAAGGTGCATAGGGGGACACGGGTGGGGATGACCCTGCACCAGAGTGTCCACCCTGGCCAGCATAATCCACAACAGATAACTCACCTGGGATAAGCCGCAATGGATAGTCCGGCTCCCGGAGAAGGAATCCACATGAAGAGAACAAATCCACGCCAGAGAACAAATCCACTCCCAGATAATTCCCAAGCAATGCTCCTCAGAACTGCCAACATTTCTACCCCAATTTTGCCAAAATTAGCAGTGTTTTTTGGTGGGGTTTGGTTTGTTTTTTGGTTGTTTTTTTGTTTTGGTTGTTTTGTGGAGTTTTGTTTGTTTTTTTTTTTTTGCTTTGACATCATACAAAACTTGGGGGTTTCTGCTTTCCAAAATATTCAGTTCTGGGGTTTTCAGGCACTTTTCCACATCCTTAACAATGGGTCATTTTTGGTTTTGGTTTTCTGCATTAACATGGGAAGTGACGTCCCAAAAGCTTTCCAGCTGCACAAATCCAGGCGGATTTGGCTTTCCTGGGAGCCCCCAAACTGTGTTGCTCCCCACTCCAAATTGCGTGGCCCTGCAGGGGAAAGTCCCCGTTTGGGGGAAACTGGCCCCAAAGCGGGATGGGACAGCTTTGGAAAGTGCTTTGCTACCTTCAAGAGAGATTCGAGGGGAGGTCAGAGTTTTTAAATCCCTTTTCTATAAACAGGGTTTCTTTGCATTTTATAAACCCTTCTGTGGCATGGTATTTACACTTAGGTAGCTGATTTTACATACACATATTCAGGCAACAGAAACCTTTGATGCATATTACACAATGTTTACACTGATATGTTATATCTATTGACACCTCCGTGCCTGTTTACACTGGAAAAGCATGTATCATCTTTCTGCTTACACGTCCATGTCTATTTACACTTATTATTCTATGGAGCATCTATTCAGATGAGCTGGCTGTTTAGACTTGGA
>NW_028262321.1:0-53247 GCF_047370975.1 Nipponia nippon | reverse complement strand
GAAAGATGACTTTTCTTCAGTTATTGCCTAGATTTATTTTTGAGCTAGGATTTCAACTCATCTGACAAGATCCACATTCGGGTCTTGAATAATTTGTGGCCACGTAGAGAGTCTGTTGTTTCTGCCTGAGATTCCCTGGGGTAGCTTGGAAACATGACACGGGACCTCCGGGGAATCCCTTCTGGAGCATTAGCTGGTAACCACCAGAAAAGCACCTCTGGACATATCAGTTAGAAATAACTTCTGCTTGCTCTCCACTGACTACAGAGGGAAGTCTAGACAACCTGATTGGTCATAGACATCTGCACGGAATTGTTTCATACAAGAGTTGAGACCACTCTCATCTATTTCTTCACCCCTAAACCAGTGTCACGCATCCACAGCCACCTTGTAGGGGGATGAAAAGGAAACGTGGTTTGATGTCTAAGAACTCCTTTAGGAAGCCACTGTAACAGATATGTAAGACGAGCGCAAATGCTTAGTCATCCAAACCCAAGGTGTTTCAATGCTACTGGGTCACTCTGCTCCCCTGTAGCAGGTGAGAAAGCTGGGCACCCGAATGTGACTTGCTGTGTGCAAAGAGTGAGGAGGGATATGCACAGTCCTGGGCAGGGACTCTTTTGAGGGGGGCACTGGGCTTTCTGCAAGACAGAAAATGATCTCTTTGAATGCTGTAGGCCTGACTAGCATCAGAAAATGTAAAAAAACCAAAAACCCAAAAACCAAAAACCCACACACAAAACCAAAAAATAAAACCAACAGAGAAAATAAGAAAAATGATCTAGAATGAAGAAAATGCTAAGCCTCTCAGATTCTTTGTGTTCTTATCCTCCTGGATTTGGTTTGGTTTGTATTAAATTTGTATTTGCTCATCTTTGGTGATTTCATGTGCTGGGAAGGATGCAGTTCCAGGGACACAGATGCCTGGTGCCAGTGTAGATGCCCCGTGTAGTAAGATAAGGGCTGGCGACCGGAAGATCACGCGCTGTACGGAAAGAGTTAAGGGTCGACCCTCCCTTGTCTCCGCCCCACTTATAACATGACACGCCTACTGCACTGGGAGTATAAAGGTAAACTACTGCGCAATAAACGGGGAAAGTTGAACACCCCACACTGCGTGTGCTGACTGTTCCTTCCCCAGCCCGGGTCGGAAAGCTGGAGATCCACCGGTATAACCTTGATATGTAACAAACGCTACAGGCAGTGGTGGACCCCGACGTGATCGGGCTGCAGGAAGGCAACGATGGAGCTCATGGAACTGGTAAAGGTATTAAAGGTGTGAAAGTAGCAACGGAGGTGGGCGAGGATAGGGTGATAAGGAAAAGGCTCCTGACAGGCGATCTGCATCCAATGGACACGCTACACCGGGGAGTGCTCGGCGCTCCCACAGAAGCTTTTCGACACCTCAAATTGGGGAAAAAATACGCAACGAGCTGACAGAAGCTGATCATAAATAATGTTGGATGAGCCAAAGTGACTGGCTTCGCGCCTGGGGAACAGTAGGAAAGGGTGCTCAAGAAGGGGTTTGCAGGCAGTGCCGGGTACCCTGGCTTGCCGCACGCAGCGTCGCTGATGGGGCATGAATCTCCTGGGGAACGAAAAGCCAACTGGGTTTAGTTTCGGAGGGGACACAGGCTGGCTGGGAAGGAGTGCCCCTGTGGGACACAGACCGGAACTGTCGCTACTGGGGGCTGAGCCAACGGAGGAAGGGGAGGCGCAAGGAGGCTATGGCGCAACGGGAACAAAGGAGTCGGGAAAGGTGTTCCCGATTACGAGTGGGGAGTTTAGGGCGGCCGCCCACGGAACCTTCGGCGCCCCTGCACCGGCGGATCCGCCACTTCCTCAATACCCCTGGGGCGAGTTGCAACAATGTGTGGAAAGGGAGCTGACTGATAGGTTGCTGGATTGGGTCCCGGGGGCCGATGTGGGATCCCAGCGGTATCGTGATTTACGTGAAGGAAGATGGCAGGAAGGAGAAAAGGAGGGCAAGGCACTATCACCTTCTGGAGGATGCCCTGTTGGATCCCAGTGATCGACGGGTGCTGGACACACAGAGAAGCGGAGCGCAGGAAAAAGATCTGAGGAACAAGGAGAACCGGTGTCACGGCTGACGTACATCTAAGGGGGTGGTAGGGCTCCCCCGGCACTGCCAGTGATACCTGAGCCACCAGAGGGACCCCCTACCCCTTGGGCAGTGGGAAAGCAAACTGGTATTCCCTCACAGTGGAGGGAGCCTGTACACGATTATCCCATGAGCTCTGATAGCAGTGTCGAGGACTCCAAAGGGGGCAACGAGGAATCCTCGACTGTTGCTCATCCGCCCCCACTTCCAAGATCATTACCAAAGAGAGGGCGAATCTTTAAAAAAGGGAGTGGGATTCCAGACTAACAAGGTTTCAAGAGAACTCCTGAGACATTGATCAGCCGATTGAGAGGGGTGGTGGCGAATGCAGAAAGTCTAATGCCAGGGGAAAAGCCGAAAGAGAGGGCAAACGGGACGGACTGGCGGATGATTGCAAAAAATTGTGTCTTCTTGGAAGGAGTGCGATTCCAGGCCCCTCCGGTTCAAGCATTTCCTATCCGAGCAGCTGCAGGCGGGGGATATGAGTGGCAACCGTTAGATACAAAGTTGGTGAAAGAATTGGCCACAACGGTGAAAAGTCATGGATTAAACTCCCCAGAGACCCAAGTCCCTACTAGACTGTGTTTTTGCAACGCCGCTTGCACCTTTTGATATTATTTCAGTTGATGCGGGCCGTATTGACCCCCTCGATGATGGTATTGTTTAGGGAGGAATGGAGGAATCGGTGCACCCAAATTGTTACCGAGGCGCAACAGGCCGGCCATCCCATGGCAGGAGTGACTTCAGAGCAGTTGATGGGTGAAGGGCAGTTCGCAACTCCTCAGGCACAGGCTCAGCGAATGCGGGGGCGCGATTTTGCTGCATCTTCGAATGCTGCCCAAGAAGCGATACGCATCGTCGCGGCTCTTGATAAAAGGGAGCCTCCATGGGTCCAAATACGGCAATCGTTAAGTGAGCCCTTCACAAAGTTTTTAGACCGGCTGCAAGCGGCGCTCAAGGTTGCTCGACTTCCCAAGCAAGCTAAGGAGGCGATATTGCTTGACTGTGCACGTACGCAAGCAAACCCACAAACCGCAGTGTTGCTAAGACAGTTACCCATAGGGACCACGCTTTCACAGACGATTCGTTACGTGCTGGAACAGGAACAGATGCAAAGTATGCAACTGGTAGTGGCTGCAGTCCATGCGGCCTGCCGCGGTGCACGACTTATGTGCCATAAGTGTGGGGGGCAAGGACACATGGCGCGACAATGCCCTTCAAAAACAAACACCCCTGGAACAGGGGAAGGAGAGAGAGACCTACGATGCTGGCACTGCGGGCGACTAGGCCACAGAGCTCGACAGTGCAAAGTGGGGAGTCAGCAATGGAGACCGGACTGGGGAAACAAGAAGAGGGGATGGCAGGGGGCCGTGCCATCCCCACCTGCCCCAGCGATCAGCTCAACAGGCCCGACGACAGCAGCGCAATATGTGGTACAGGCAGTCTTTCCTTCCCCGGGACCAGCACAGTCGCCTGCGGTTCCAATAACGCAGTTTCCAACTCAGCTGCCTTGGGGAGATGGGATCGCGCAATACAGGACGCTGGGGATAGAGCCTCGCCATATGTGGCACTCACCCTAAACATGACCACACGGCCAGAAGTAGATATTGTAGTTACCCCATGGCTCCCAGAGTTGGGGGGACCACCACGCCTCGTATTAAGAGCCCTTTTGGATACAGGGGCGGACGTTACAGTAATCCCATCACATCTATGGCCAGATGATTGGCCACTCGAACCGAGAGGTTCGCTGCAAGGCGTGGGAGGCATGCAGAACTCGCATCAAAGCAGAAGCCCAATGCAAATTATGTTGAAGGATCCGGAATCCGGACAAGCTAGGGTAGCATGGTGTAACCCCGCCATTGCTGAGTTACCCATTGTCATCTTGGGACGATGTTGCTTGTAGAAGATGAATATAGTGCTGCATACAAATTTATCATAATGGCCACTGCCTGTGTCCGCCCATTAAAACTCACCTGGTTGACAGATAAGCCAGTGTGGGTAGAGCAGTGGCCATTAACAGAGGAAAAGGGGGCGGCTGTTCGACAATTGGTACAACGAGAACTTGACGCAGGACACATCGAACCCTCTACAAGTCCCTGGAACACCCCCATTTTCGTGATAAAGAAAAAATCGGGAGCGTGGCGACTGCTACATGATCTACGCGCAGTTAATGCATGTATACAAGACGGGCCCGCTACAAGCAGGCCTCCCCTCTCCAGCCATGGTTCCACCTGACTATCAAATAGTGATTATGGATATTAGAGATTGCTTTTTTAGTGTTCCCTTGCATAAAGAAGATAGAGTACGCTTTGCTTTTACTGTTTCTGAGCCTAACAATCAACACCCGTGCGCCAGATATCAATGGAAGGTGTTACCCCAGGGCATGAAAAGCTCGCCAGTCTTGTGTCAAATTGCTGTAGCTGCTGCGATACGCCCTATTCGAAAAAATTTCCCTACGGTCATCATTTTCCATTACATGGATGACGTGTTATTGGCATCCAACCAAGAGGAGTTACTGGAAAAGGCGCGCGTGCAGCTGATAGTCAGTTTGGAGCAACATGGGTTACACATTGAGCCTCGGAAAACGCAGGTAGGACGTGCAGTAAAGTATTTAGGTACTCAACTGAGGCCACGAAGCGTGACAGCACAATCATTTGAAATTTGGACTCCAGTGACAACACTCCATGAGGCGCAAAAGTTAATTGGACAACTATTATGGCTTAGAAACTTTATTCCAATATCTGACGCAGAAATGAGTACCTTATATCAACTCCCGAAAGGAGGAGATTCCCCCCTAGCTCCAAGAACTCTTTCAAAAAACCATCAGGAGATTCTTAGGACAATTATGGGACGGGCCCAGCATTGGGGTCTCGCTCGATTTACACCTGAACAACCGGTCGCTGCCCTGATTTACATGACCGACACCACTGGCCATGGTTTACTAATTCAAAATAGTGGTGAAAAAGGCTGGCCTTTTGCTTGGTTGTATCAAGGCAAACCAAAGACAGCTTTAATTTCTTGGCCAACTTTATTATCCCAGCTTATTCTCTGTTGTCGGAGGCAAACTCAACACTTAACAGGAAAAGACCCGGAGGTCATCGCGTTGCCCTGTTCTTTGGCACAGTGGGAGTTGGTACTTCCGCAAGTCGGGTTTCTGCAAGCGGCGATAGCTGAATTTACGGGTCGTATTGAAGGTCTAAGACCACACCCCTGTGGGGAGATAATCCAGGTACTCCATCTTTTGCCAGCTAGTGCCATAGTTGAACAACCCACCGGAGGCCGCACGGTTTTTACCAACGCGTCATCGGTTACTGGGAAAGCTGTCGTTACATGGTAGGAGGATGGTCAGTGGACCCACATTAGTTATCAAGATCAAGGGCAATCCGTGCAATATCTTGAGGCCAAGGCGGTATGGATGGCTCTCACTCAATGGCCCAAAGAGGCCTTAGATCTAATCACAGACTCTTGCTATGTATATAAGTTACTAAAGAAATGCCGATGGGCACTTGGGGCAACGTCGGAGATTGCCGGAATGTTGCTCACCGCACTGCAAATGAGAACCGCTCCTGTCTGTCCTATCCATGTTAATAGTCATAGTTCCATACCGAGTTTTCTTTCTGCTGGGAATGAAGTAGCGGACAGCTTAGCAAAGAGCATACTGGCGGTTGAAGAAACTTCCAACCTAAGGCGAGCTTTCCGCCTGCATGAGCTGCTCCACTGTGGAGCTCGCGGTTTAGCTAGGCTCGCTGGCATTACGTTGCAAGGTGCTCGCTCTGTGATTGCTGCTTGTCCTGTGTGTTCCAAAGGTCCCCTCTGGGAGGCAGGGGTAAACCCTCGAGGGTTGCAGCCCAACCAAATATGGCAGTCTGATGTTACAATTTATGAACCCTTTAATCCACCTAAGTATCTGCATGTCACAGTTGATACCTGCAGTGGAGTTATTTTAGCCACTATGCATGCTAAACAAAATGCTCTCGCAGTTATTTTACATTGGCAGGACTGTATGGCGCAACTTGGCATCCCACAAAAAATTAAAACAGATAATGGAGCGGCATACGTCAGCAAGAAGACAAAGGACTTTTGTGCGCACTGGGATATTCAGTTGAGTCATGGCATTCCCTATAACAGTACGGGCCAAAGCATTGTAGAACGCGCGCATCGCACATTAAAAGAGTTACTCGACCGACTTAGGGAGGGGGAAAAGATAAGCCCAGGAACAGGGGTTCCCCCTCCCCTTGACCCTCCCTTATTTCGGACACAGCATCTGTTGACGACGGCACTAATTACCTTAAATCATACCATTCGAGGGAACACCTATAAAACCCAGACTGCAACCCAGGCACATTTCCGGCTCGATGAGAACAAAGAGCCTTACCCTTTGGTTCAAGTACGGGACCTGCAAACCTGTGAATGGGGGGGGCCTTTTTCCATCCGTTGCCTGGGATGTGGGTATGCCTGTGTGCAAACCGAGAAAGGGACGCTAGAATGGGTACCCAGTCGAAATATTCGACCGTATAGACATTAATCAATCTATTGAGTCTTATCTTGACAGGTTACCATTTCCCTATGCATCCTGATGGTGTGGGGGAGTAATGAGGGAGCCGCGACGAACTACTGGCTGGACTGGGCAAAATCCACGAACATAACGGATGCGTGTCTGTATAAGTCTTACCATATATCGATTATTTTACACGCAGCTTCCCCAGCAAGATCCAGAACTACTGGAGCTAAGGGAGGGGGAAATGTAGTAAAGATAAGGGCTGGTGACCGGAAGATCACGTGCTGTACGGAAAGAGTTAAGGGTCGACCCTCCCTTGTCTCCGCCCCTTATAACATGACACGCCTAGTACTGGGGGTATAAAGCCCGGGTCAGCTGGAGATCTGGCGGGATAACCTTGATGTGTGGTGTTTGCTACAATAAAAAACCTAGGAGTGTGGTGCTGCACTGCAGCAGGACACCCAGAGTGTCTCTGTGATCCCCACCCTGTGATCCCCACCCTGATTTTCAGGTCTCAGCTCCCAAAAGTGCCACCAGCCTGACCACGGGGTTGGTGGTAGTTACCCTTTGGGCAGGAGGACAGGCTGGAGACCCCCAGCACTCCTTTTCCCACCCACGCTTCCACCAGCAGCCTGTGCCTTGCAGTATGCCCTAGAAGAAGGGATTCAGTTGAAGGTGAGGGTGTCTCTATCAGGCTCAGGGGAAGATTCAGAGAAGAAAGCAGCTCAAGCGATCTCTAGTCCACTGTGCAGCTCAAAGCAAGGCCAGCTCTGAGGTCAGACCAGGTTGCTCCCTAAATGTTGGTATTCATGAAAAGGCTCTAAAGAGGAGCCAGGCATCTAAGCCATGGTTAGAGAATCAGAGACAAGGCATTTGACCAGCTCCCTGAAGACAGGTATTGGGAACACCTCCCCTTTTGGTCCTCTACTGGTTTTGGTTGGGATAGAGTTGATTTTAATCATAGTAGCTCGTATGGTTTTATGGTTTGGATTTCTGATGAAAACAGATTGATAACACAACGATGGTTTAGCGATTGCTGAACTGTGCTGACACTGGGTCAAGGCCTTTTCTGTTTCCCAGTCTGCCCTGCCAGTGAGTAGGCTGGGAGTGGGCAAGAAGTTGGGAGGGGACACAGCCAAGACAGCTGGGGGAATCTCAACTTAATTGCGGAAAGGAAGGTTCTCTGCTGCGGATTTCAGGCTTCAGAGATAGGATCTGAAGAGAAGAGCTTTGAACTAGCAAAACTTTTCTATCATTGTGCATGTGTTGCCTCACTTCCCCGCTTTCACTCATTGGCACCCAGAAGCATCACCTTCTTCAATTTGCTTTCCTCTGAAATATAGCCAAGTGATGGGAAGAAAGGAAGAAGAAGGAGAGAGGAGGTCTTTTTCAGTCCGTATACGGCTGAATTTCACAGGTATAATTCAGATTAATTTTGCTACAAACCTTGATTGTTTGAAAGTGTTCAAGGGACTCCCCTCCCGCCGCCCACCTTTGGCCCTGGCCTGGTGAGCACCTCCAGGGCCTGGTTCTACAAGCACTGCAGTGCCATGGCTGTGCTGGGCCTTTGTGTATCGGCCGGAGCCTGGCACTTGGAGGGACAGGGTGTTGTGCCATTGTGCATCCATAATGGCTCAAGCTGGGAAGTGAGTCTGCGAGTCAGACCCAACGAGGTCCATGGCCAGGCATGGCTGTGCCCATGGCTGTGGCTGGAGACCAGTATGCCCACAGCGTAGCTCAGGTCAGACTGACACTGGATTTCACATCCCTGACCCACTTTTCCCTGTTTGCAAGTACCAGATCCAGGTGAGCATCACCTCTGTTGGCACATCTGGCAGCTGGGCTAAGAAGCTGGCCCCAGGAACCAGAAGAAACCTCTGGGACTGTTTGTACCCTGCAGTTTCCCCTTCTCGTGAGCGTCAGGGTGATTAGAGTCCCCAGGGGTGATGTGGGGTCAATGGACTTCCTCCCATTGCTTAAATAAGACTGTGTCCCCTTCCTCACCTGCTTCCAGCTATTTAGCTCCTACCACAATGTCTCCCTAACTGGTCTCTGCTGTGACCCCCACCCACAAGAGCTCACCCAATCTGCTGCCCATCCCATAGAGGACCTCCAACCATCCAGGCAGCTCCCTCCCACTGAGGGCATCCCCCTCCTGATCTTCCCCACCTCTCTACCTCTCTCCTCTGAACAGCCTCTATCCATGCATCACAGAACCTTAAGGTTTCTGACCTGTCCCACCACACCTCAGCAGGTATTTACATCAATATCACAGCTCTGTGACAGCACACAGGGCTCCATCCCCTCCTGTCTGTGCCCCAGGTTGAGGCCATTGGTGCACATCTGGGCTGCAGCCCCTCAGCTTGGTGCCACCAGGGCCAACCTCAGACTTGTCACAGATCTTGCGCCCAAGATCCTGTGCAAGCAAAGACTTTGCTTCAGAGCAGAGACATGCTGGCGTGGATGGCAGATGGCAATGTGAGGATGAAATGAGGGGCCCACAAGGTGAGCAAACCCTGTGCTCCCCAATGCCAGAGAGAAACAGGTTTGGACTGTGCGGCCCTGGCAGGAGAGGGCTTTGCTGTCTGCAATGTCACTGCAGCCCAGAGAGGCTGTGGTGGAGGTGAAGCTGATCACCAAGAAGGACAGGTTGCTGCTGAAAATATCCTTGACTGTGGACATCCTGTTATCCAGGCACGCTGTGAAAATCATTCACCTGTTCCTTGATTGTACCATCAAGGAGGTGAACAAAGAATGGGGGTAAGAAGATTCAGCAACATTTGAAAGTGTTGGCACATGAGTGGAGACCCTGCTGTGGTGTGCCTCGTACTCATGCACTGCCCCATGCATCTAACGGCTAGACGTGGGACAGGCACTGCTTCCCTGCAGTGGTGGCATTCAGTAGCTTGCTCCTAAGCCCCAAATCTGTCTGAGATGCCATTAGAGGTGTCTGTTAGTGACCAGCTCTGAACGGGGATTGCTGTCCGATAGGTCCTAAGACGCCCTCGTCAGATGCCCTTGTGCTGGGCAGCTTTGGCATCTGAGCTAGCACCACAGGCCGGTATTTGGCCATTAAAGTGAGCAGCTGCCCTGTCCCTGTCTGGGTGACTGGTCTCATACCCGAACAAAAGAAGGCGATTCTTAGACCTAACTCTGACAGAAATGACACAGCTGGAAAGGAGTGTCTCTCCCCAGCTGAGAGAGGGAACATGAGTGATTCCTTCAGCCTGTTTCACAGCAGGTTCCCCTGGAGCCCCAGGGACACCTGGAGGGAGCCCAGAGGGGCAGGGAAAGTGCTGCCTTGGGCTGGGCCTCTGCTGCTGAGCTGGGCTGGGCTCCTGGGATGGAGGGAGCTCCTGGCAAGTGGGCAGCACTGCAGAGAGACAGCTCTGCCCAGGAGCAGCTCCTCTGCAAAGCGCAGCAGGGCTGAGGGCACTGCCTGGGGGCACCGAGGGGTGAGGAGCGAGGCAGAGAGAGGTTAAAGGCAGACGTGAGTAGGAAGGTGCACAGAGCTCACGGGAGCAGAAATCTCCACAGCCCTTGACACGGTAAGGCTCTGGCTGCAGGGCAATGCACTTGAGTATCCTGGAGGGATCTCCTAGAGCTGGCACATCCCATGGTTGGTGCAGTGGAGAGGGGTGTCCTCCAGAGCAGTGATTCTGTGCTGGGGCAGGGACCCTGCCGCCTGCCAGGGTCAGCTCTCAGCCGGCCCAGGGAGCTCCCCACAGCAATCTAGGGAGAAGCTGTGGGTGGAAGCAGCAACCCTCGGCAGGTTCTGCTGTTGAGAGGGTGCTGCATGGGACAGGGCTGCTCACAGCTCCAGATCACCCCCAGGACATTTGCAGAGGGTCCTTTTGAAGAAGGACATTGAGGCAGCATTTACCCGAAGGAGAAGGTGGCTGGGTGGGCAGTGGGAGATGGGAATTTCCTTCTGCCTTGTGGAAAAGGCATGGAGACCCCAGTTCTCATTAGCACTTGTCTGAGCTGCTCCTCAGCCCCTGCAGGCACAGAGATGCCCGTGGACAGTGCCCTGCTGCCAGGACGGGTCTGCAGGACAGAGCTGAGCACACAGTGGGGGGGACTGGCTGTTTGAGCACGGACAGGGAGGAGATGTGGGGACAGAGAACCAGCCCCTGGCAGGGACAGCTCCAGGCACCAGAGACGTGGGCAGGGAGTGAAAGGGATCTGCTCCCAGAAGCGCCATGGGAAGGTGGGGATTCAGGCACCTCTCTGCCATCCCCTGCACTGCAGATGCCTTCCCTGGAGCAACTCCCTGGTCTCCTCTCCCACCCAGAAGAGCCTCTGTCCCTATGGCCCCAGGGTCCAGGGCATGAGTTACCTCCTGCACAGCTGGACCTCCAGAAAAGAAGCACATGGGTCCTACAATTAATATTGATGTGTGCTTGTGTCTGTGAGGTGGAGAGCACAGCTGGGTATGGAGAAGGCTTCCCTGCATGCCTCTCTGCCTTCCTCTCCTTCCTTCATTGTTTTTGGTTTTTTTTGGAGCGTAGCAGTATCCTTCCTTGATTCCCTCCCTGTCAGCAATGCTCTTGTTCTCTGGGGCTGAGGTGGGGCTTCAGGTCAGCTTCTCTTCTAACTATGACTGGGGGTCCTTCAATGGAGGTATCTTCATGGGAACTAGGTGCCCACGGTCTATTTACAGCTGTGAGGCGCCATATCATTCAGTTGACAGGGTTGGGGACTGAGCTGACTCAGTACTCATTCAGCTCAGGGAGGGGGATTTCAATGAGAAATGGCATGGGATTTTCGAGAGAAGATTCTCCTAACCTGTCGCTGTCTATTCCTTTTTGGACAGTGCCCAGAGGAAGCAAATGTCCAATGGCAGCTCCATCACTCAGTTCCTCCTCCTGGCATTCGCAGACACGCGGGAGCTGCAGCTCTTGCACTTCTGGCTCTTCCTGGCCATCTACCTGGCTGCCCTCCTGGGCAACGGCCTCATCATCACCGCCATAGCCTGGGACTACTGCCTCCACACCCCCATGTACTTCTTCCTCCTCAACCTCTCCCTCATAGACCTGGCCTCCATCTCCACTACTCTCCCCAAAGCCATGGCCAGTTCCCTGTGGGACAGCAGGGACATCTCCTGCCTGGGATGTGCTGCACAGGTCTTTTTCTTTCTCTTCTTGTTTGCAGCAGAGTTTTCTCTCCTCGCTGTCATGGCCTATGACCGCTACGTGGCCATCTGCAAACCCCTGCACTACGGGACCCTCCTGGGCAGCAGAGCTTGTGTCCACATGGCAGCAGCTGCCTGGGGCACTGGGTTTCTTAATGCTCTCTTGCACACTGCCAATACATTCTCACTGCCACTCTGCCAAGGCAATGTCCTGGACCAGTTCTTCTGTGAAATCCCCCAGATCCTCAAGCTCTCCTGCTCAGATGCCTACCTCAGGGAAGTGGGGCTTATTCTGGTGAGTGCCTGTTTCATCTTTGGGTGTTTTGTTTTCCTTGTGGTGTCCTATGTGCAGATCTTCAGGGCTGTGCTGAGGATCCCCTCTGAGCAGGGACGGCACAAAGCCTTTTCCACGTGCCTCCCTCACCTGGCCGTGGTCTCCCTGTTTGTCAGCACTGTAATGTTTGCCTACCTGAAGTCCCCCTCCATCTCCTCCCAATCCCTGGATGTGGTGGTGGCAGTTCTGTACTCTGTGGTGCCTCCATCAGTGAACCCCCTCATCTACAGCATGAGGAACCAGGAGCTCAAAGATGTCTTGAGGAAAGTGATTTCAAGGGCTTTTTTCTGGAGGCATAAACTTCCCTTCTGTCTCCACAAATAACTCCCATGGTAAACCATTCCAGGCCTTTCCTTTGTGAGGTTTTCTATTATCATTAGCATCACTATATTTGTCATTATCATTATCTTTTTCATTGTCATTATCATCATTATCATTATCACTATCATTATTGCTTCTTTGAGCTTTCTCTGTCTTGCCTGTAGCATGTATTTATGTATGTCTAGCACTGGGTCAGTGCTGAATCTCTCATAGCAGCTCTTTAATAAATGGCTTCTCCCCAGTGCAGTGCCTGAAGCCTCGACTTCTCTTCCAAAGCTGTTGCCAAGAGTGGTCATGAGCAACTGCACCCCAAAAGCGCCTGTTGCTCCCTGGACTCAGGAGCAAAGAGCTCAATGTCATGTTGTGACCTGTTAGAGAGCAAGGTTTGGATTCAAGTTTCTAGTTACAGTGGAGATGGTGAGTGGTCACCGAGGTACATATGCAGGGCTGTCCCACATGGGGGAAATATCCCAGGGCTTCCAGATTTGGCAGGTGATGTCCTTAAGGGTGGGAGTCTGGAGTTGCCTGGGGAGCCTGGGGCATCTCCATGGACAGCGTGCGCTTGGGGTGGGCAGTGACATGAGCCCCACAAAGTGAGAGGTCCCCCACAATGGAGTCGCCCAAAGGGCAAGTGCTAAACCCAGGGATCTGTAGGGGAACGAGGACTCTGCAGTCCCAGGGGAGGCAGTGGGCACCAAGCAGGTACAAAAAAGGAAGACTGGAGAGTGATTCTTGTCACCCTCGGGCCCTAATGAACACAGCTACTGTCCTTGGAAAAGCACCACAGTCCCTTCAAGCACCTGCCACATCCAGAGACCCCCAGGGAGGCAGATTAGCGGTAGCGATCCCCATCCAGGTCAAGGCCCTGCAGGGAGCATGGGGAGGGGGCCAGGAAACATCCAGCTGCATCAGAGGAGAGGTGGGGAAAATTTGGGTGGCAGCTGATGTGGGCTGGAAATTGCCTGGGGGAGACAAATTCTGGCATTGCGCTCATCAGCAGTAGTGCCCAGACTGTGGTTACCCTAAAGCATGCTCACGGTGCAGAGCCAGAAGTCCTTTCTGTCGTGGTGCTCCATGAGGTCTGGGAAGTGGATGAAGCAGAATTGGCATCCCTCACTCCCCACCCCTTAGTGCCATGGTTCCTCCTGAAGCGTGGCATTGAAAGGGAGGCTGGGAACCTTTGTCAGGGCTTGCGCTGAAGGAAGCATGACCCCGTGAGTTTGCTGTTGTCCCTCAGTCCCTGAGCCCAGCACATGCCCTTGAGACAGTCTCCCCCAGCCCATATGCTGGCCCCAAAGTCACCCCCAGTCCTGACCCTTTGTGTTTTCCAGCCCTGGCCATTCACCATGGTCCAGGTGTGGGCTGATCATTTAAATGTGACCGGCTCCGCCTACACTGGGAGAACATCCAGCCCTTCCCCAACTCACACATGCCCAGACCCCGGCAGACCCCTGTCTATGAACCCCTGCACGGGACACAGCCAAGTCTGGGCAGGGACGAGTGCTGGGGAGGGCTGCCAAAGCAGGAGGGCTGCAGAGGGATGTGGCGCTGAGGTCTATTGGGCAGACCGTACCAGGGGGATGTTTGCCCACCCCTGAATGCACCCTGCCCCATTGATGCCTGCACAGCTGGGCTGTGTGGCAGCAGAGCTGCGCTGGTGCAGGGATGGGATGGGAATGAGAACAAGAGCCATGATGCTCCAGGAAGCTCCCACACTGCCAGGACCCCAAATGACCCTCACAATGACCCTCAAACAGGCAGGGCTGTCACCCCAGTCATAGTACTGGAGGGGGAGGGTGAGCTCTAACAGCTCCTGCTCTGCCAGCAGACTCTCTGAAGCCAGAGCAGCTCCCCACAGTCAGGAGAGCACTCACTGCTGCTCGCAGGCTTGGGGGGTGCCTTGGGGGTGCAGCCCCTGTCACCGCTTCCAGGAGGCCCAAGACACAGAGGCAAGCATCGGTTCCCTGCACCGCAGCCCCTGGTGCCTCTTTCCCTGTGTCACCATCCTCTCTCAGGAGCACCACTGGGTGCATTACTCCCTGCCTTGGTTGAAGAGGAGCTGCTGGAGGTCGTCTCTGATGTCCTCCATGGCCCCTTGCTCTGCCCCAGCACCAGCTCCCATTCACTACCACAGTCCTTCTGTAGGGCATGTCTCTGCTTGGATCTGGCCACCCCAGCCTGCCTGCATGGTTCCAGAGGGTCCTAGTGAGGCTGTGCTTGGAGAGGAGGTTGTGATTCTCCTTGGTCTGAGTAGGTGCGATGATCTGGCTGGAGATCATGAAGGGAAGGAAGGGACAAGAGACCATAAAGACAAGCAGCAGTAAGGAGAATTTCTTATCAGGTTAAGGAAAGAAAAAAATAAATGCATCTATATACTCATACACACACATATAGAGAGAGTTTTTTAAACATCTATATACACATATATCACCACGATAGTTGATAAAGAGTGGATCAGGGGCACAGAGGTTTTCAAAACTCAGCTGGAGAAAGCACTGACCTCCCTGATCTAACCATAAACTTCTCCCTGCTCAGAGCAGACCTTCAGATGTCCCTTCCGACTCAAATGCTGAAGGAAGAAGGGGCTGGACATGGACTCAGGGGTAGGGGACACTGCTGCATGTTGAGGCATTGCTGCCATTTATAATCACTGTTTCACCCTGTCCTCAGGGTTACAAGGTGAGGGAGATCATCCTCAGGAGGAGGCTCCGCTCCAAGGGACACCAGGAGTCCCGTTGGTGTGGAGATACTACAGAAAAGTTCTCAGAAACCCTGCCAGGCATTACAGACCCAGAGAATCACAGAATAGTTGGGGTTGGAAAGGATCTCTGGAGGTCACCTAGTCCAGCAGCCTTGCTCAAAGCAGGGTCAGCTGGGGCAGGTTGCCAAAAGCCATTGGGTCCAGCTGGGTTGTGAATATTTCCAAGGATGGAGACTCTCTGGGAAACCTGATCCAGTGTTTGACCTCCCTCACATTTTAAACAAGTGTTGTCTTGTGTTCAGATGGAATTTCATGGGGTTTCATCTTTTTTTTCTGTCACTGGGTACCACTGAGAAGAGTCTGGATCCCTCTTCTTCACTCCCTCCCATCAGGTTTTTTTACACTTTAATGAGATTCCCCCCGAGCCTTCTCTTCTCTAGGCTGAACAGTCCCAGCTCTCTCAGCCTCTCTTCATGTGAAAGATGCTCTGGTCCTCAGTCATCTTCATGGCCCAGAGCCAGACTTGTTTCTGCAAGTTCTCAATTTCATTGCACTGAGGAGCTCAGAACTGGACCCAGCACTCCAGGTATTGCCTCACCAGTGCTGAGGAGAGGGGGAAGGATCACCTGCCTCTGCCTGCTGCCCTTCCTAATGCAGCCAAGGATGCTGATTGCCTTCTATACACATTGCTAGCACATTGCTGGCTGATGTCGCACTTCTTGTCCACCAGGACCTGCAGGTCCTATTCTGTAAAGGACCTTGCTCTTCCCTTTGTGGAACTTCATGAGGATCTCCTCTGAACCACTTCTCCAGCCTGTTGAGGTCCCTCAGAATCCCAGTGCAACCCTCTGGTTTATCAGCCACTCCTCCCAGTATCCTGTCATCTGTTAACTCCCTGAGGGTGCCCTCGGTCTCATCCTCCAGACCAGTAAGAGATGAAACAGTATTGGCCCTAATATTGGACCCTGGGGAATACCATGAGGGACTTGCCTCCCGCTGGAGTTTGTGTTGCTGGTCACAAGAGCTGTGAGCCCAGCAAGTCAGGCAGTTTGCCATTCCCCTCACTTTCCACTTCTCTAGTCCATTCTTGGTCTAGGAGGGTGTTATGGGAGCCTGGCTGAGCAGCTCCACAGCTCCTCCTGCTCGTCCTCCTTGAAGACAGGAGTGACATACGCTTTCTTCCAGTCCTCACAAGTCTCACCCAAAAGCCATGGGACCTTTCAAAGGTGACCAAGAGTGGCTTCACAATGACATTGGCCACATCGCTAAGCCCTCACGAGCACATCTTGTCAGCTCCCATTGCCTTGTTTCTATCTGGTTTGTCTAAAGGTTCCCTAACCTGATCCTCCTCCACCAGACTTGCCCTCTGGTCTCAGGGGCCTGGGATTCCTGAAGGCCAGTCTCACCAAGAAGGCACTGGGTGCCTTGGCCCTTTCTGCATCCTCTGTCACTACAGCCCCAGCCCCATTTAGCAGCAGGCCTGTGTTTTTTCCCAGCCTGCCTTTTGCTGCTGATGTCACTGTAGAAGCTGCTCTTGTTCTTCAAATTCCTCCACAGGTGCAACTTCAGGTGGGCTTTGGCTTTCCAAGCCCATTCTCTGCATTCTTGGGAAGTTATCATTGATGGTCTCCAGAAACTGCCTGGATTGCATGCGTCCTGCCCTGTTGTCCTTCCAGCAAATATCAGGGTGGTTCAAGTCCTCATGAGGACCAGGGCTGTGAGTGTGAGGTTTCTGCCTGTTGCCTGAAGAAGGCCTCCTCTGGTGCTTCCTGCTCAGGTGCTCTGTACCAGGCACAACATCAGTGATGCTGGTCTGCCTGCTAATCCTGACCCATCCCAAGGCAGAGCTCCATGCATTCCTGCTGACCTCTCAGGTAAAGGGCAGCTCCCTCTCCTTTCCTTCCCTTCCCAAAAAGCTTGGATCCTGCCTACATGTGCTTGAGGTCTTTGTCCCCTTGGCCATGGCAGCTGTCTGTGCTACCGACGTCTACGAGGAGACAGGTTGCTCTCAAGGCACTGGGGCCTTATTGTCTCCTTGCAGCCCCTGGGAAGGCCGGCCACTGCCATACTCTTGTCCTTCACTAAGCATTGCACATCCCACATCACCCTGCCCCAGGAAGAGCCCTGAGCTCTGTGAGGGACAGGATCTCCCTTCCCACAGGCTGGAGGTCAGCACTTGGCCTTTCTGCTTTATCAAGTCAACCAAGGCTTGACTCACATCAGAGCCACCTGCACAGTGACTTTGCCTACCCGTAATCACAGCCTCCAGTTATCTGCTCTGACAAGTCCATGAGGAGGCTTTGTCAGTAATGGCCCTCAGTGGGGCTCAGACTGGCCAAAGGGCTATTCCATACCATATGACGTCATGCTCAGTATATAAGCTGGGGGAAGAAGAAGGAAGGGGGGGACATTGGGTGCGATGGTGTCTGTCTTCCCAAGTAATCGTCACATGTGATGAAGCCCTGCTTTCCTGGAGATGGCTGAGCACCTGCCTGCCGATGGGAAGGAGTGAATGAATTCCTTGTTTTGCTTTGTTTGCATGCAAGGCTTTTGCTTTGACTATTTAACTGTTCTAATTTATTTTACTTCAATTATTAAACTGTTCTTATCTCAACCCAGGAGTTTTCTCCCTTTTACCCTCCTGATTCTCTCCCCCATCCCACCAAGGGGGGAGTGAGCGAGCGGCTGCGTGGTGCTTAGTTGCCAGCTGCAGTTATACCACGATACATGGCCACACAGCTCAGCTAACATTGGCGCTGTCCTCTCCCGGGCACTTCCCAGCCCAGCCCAGCCCAGCCCAGCCCAGCCCAGTCCCTCCCCAGCTCTCCCCACCTCCCCTGCCCTCTCCCCAGTCCAGCCCAGCAGAGCAGCCCAGCCTGGGCTGGTCCCATGGCAGTGCCCACCGCAGGGTGCTGCAGAGCTCTGGGCACCCACCCCACAGCCCCAGCCCCTCTGAAGGGCAGAGCAGCTGCTGGGGGGCAGAGAAGGGTCAGCCTCCCCATCAGCCCCAGGGCTGGAGGCTCACCATGGCATGAGGAAACGGAGGTTAGTGAAGCCGAAGAACTCCTGGTCTGGGGTCCTGGAGCTCCCCACCACAGACTGCCTCTGCCAGCTCAGTGCCAGCCCCTCTCCCCAGGCCAGCACAAGAGTCCTGGTTTCTCTTTCTCATGGATTCCTCCCTGCAGGCACAGAAATGCTCCCTTGCTCTTCTCCCTGAACATCCCTTTCCCCAGGTGGGCATGTCCAGGCTGGCCTGGCCAGCCTGTCTTGGTTCCCACCCCGTGCTCTCCACAGGGCCCTGAGCTGGCACTGCTGCTCTGAAAAGAGCAGGTCCTGATGTTGTCCATGGCCACGCCTCCAGAGAAGCAGCAGCCGTGGTGTGAAGGTGGCAGAAAGGATCTGTCCACTGAGGCAGCAAGGGGCAGCCCTGAGGTCCACAAGTGCCTGCTTCTCCATGTGGCAGCTGGGCTCGTGGCTCCTTGACCCCTCCTGTGTGCTAGGGCTGCACCCGCAGCTCCAGAGGAGATGTAAGAGATGGGAGGAGAGGCAAATAATTTGCTGCTGGATTCTTTATTGTGTTTACCTGCCCAGGGAGGCTGGCTCCATAGGCACATGATGTCTTTTAGGTCGGAAAACACTGGCAGGCATATGGATAATATTATTTATGTGGAAGTCCTGTATGAAGTATAATAAACAAAGAGAAAACAGGACAGAGAAGATCAAAAGAGCATCCGAGGTTTTCCTGAGAATGATGGACACCTTATTGATGCTGCAGAAGTATATGTTCAAACGGTTTCCGCAGGGCCTCCTTGATCTCCTTGTTCCTCATGCTGTAGATGACAGGGTTTGCTGCTGGAGGCACCACACTGTACAGCACTGCCACCACCAGATCCAGGGATGAGGAGGAGATGGAGGGGGGCTTCAAGTAGGCAAACATTACAGTGCTGAGGAAAAGGGAAACCACGACTAGGTGAGGGAGGCACGTGGAAAAGGATTTGCAGCGCCCCTGCTCAGAGGGGATCCTCAGCACAGCCCTGAAGATCTGCACATAGGACACCACAAGGAAAACAAAACAACCAAATGTTAAACAGACACTAACCACAATTAGCCCCACTTCCCTGAGGTAGGCATCTGAGCAGGAGAGCTTGAGGATCTGGGGGATTTCACAGAAGAATTGGTCCACAGCATTGCCTTGGCAGAGTGGCAGTGAGAATGTATTGGCAGTGTGCAAGACAGCATTGAGAAACCCAGTGCCCCAGGCAGCTGCTGCCATGTGGACACAAGCTCTGCTGCCCAGGAGGGTCCTGTAGTGCAGGGGTTTACAGATGGCCACGTAGCGGTCATAGGCCATGACAGTGAGAATACAATATTCTCCTCCAATGAAGAAGAGAAAGAAAAAGAGCTGGGCAGCACACCCTTGGTAGGAAATGGCCCTGGTGTCCCACAGGGCATTGGCCATGGACTTGGGGAGAGTGGTGGAGATGGAGGCCAGGTCGAGGAGGGAGAGGTTGAGGAGGAAGAAGTACATGGGGGTGTGGAGGTGGTGGTCCCAAGCTATGGCAGTGATGATGAGGCCGTTGCCCAGGAGGGCAGCCAGGTAGATGCCCAGGAAGAGGCAGAAGTGCAAGAGCTGCAGCTCCTGCGTGTCTGTGAATGCCAGGAGGAGGAACTCGTTCGTGGAGTTGCCATTGGACATCTGCTGCTTCTGGGCATGGAAACTGCCAAAGGAGAGAAAACAGAAAAAATCAGAGAAGCTTCCCTGAGCAAAATTTCATTCATTCATTGTGCAATACCTAAGCGTGCTTTTCTTCCCTCGGGGGGGGCGGGTTGTTATGCAGCTCCGAGGCTTCAGCTCTGGTTTGTGCTGGCTGAGTGTGCTGTGCAGAGCCGTGCCCTCTCCCCAGGGGCTCCGGAAGGGTCAGCCCTGCTTTCCAGCAAGGACCCATGGAGGCAGCAACAGCCCCGGGTGTTTGGAGGGAGGCTTCCTGGGGAGGAGTTCCCTGTGCTGCACTAGAGCGGAGGGCAAAAAGCCCAGAAGGACGCTTTCTTCTGCAGAGGAAGGTGGGAGATGAGGCGCAGCAAACGTGTGTCGGTACACTGTGTTTTAGTATGCAGACACGCTCATCCCACTTGGGAAATGATCTTGGAAAGGGTCACATCCCCCAATGCCCCATTGCTCTCAGTGCAAACCTGCGTCAGTGCTCCCATGCAGGAGGGCTGCTCTGTCCATCAGCCTGGTGCCCAGCTGCTCTGGGCTTGCACCGCTCTCAGCTGCAGGACGACTGCACCCAGAGGTTGCTCTGCAAAAGACACTGGAGTGTCCTGGGAGCAGAGGGGTCCTGTTCCAGGTGCAGAGTTCAAAACACCTCTCCTTTCCAGCACAGCTCTGCAGAGTATGATGAAGAGGACAGGGCAAGGATGCTGATTGGCATGGGCAGATCAGGTGCTCTCAGACATCTCCAAGGTCCTGCAGGAGAGCTGTGTCCTTCTGGAGGGATGCTCACAGCCCCGCAGGACTCCCTGCCCAGCATAATCAGGTGTCTTAAGGTGCTGTCTGCTAAGAGAAGCAGTGCCTCATTGCCCAAGCACTGAGTGCAGTGTCTGGAGCCTGGAAAATGAAGAGAGGGCTTGGGCACCTTGGTCCCATGGAAACACCTCCAGGGCAGCGCCCTCCAGGTCAGGGCCAGAGCAGGCACTCCACACCCCCACCCCTTGCCCCACACCACCACCGTTACTGCCAGGGACCCCACGAGCAGGAAGAAGAGCAGCACAAGCAGGGGCAGGAACAAAGAAGAACTCTGTGACTCTCCTCCTAAGGGAAGCAAGGAGAGGAGAGGCGGCCGGGCACTCAGGAAAGCCTTCTCCTTCCCCAGCAGAGCACAGCACCTCCTAGTTAGCAAAAGCCCAGGGCAGTCGCTCTCAGCCCCTTTGCCCTGCAGAGGGAAGCGGCCACGTGTCAGGAGAGATGCCCCTCTGCTGTGCCAGAGCTCTGGCTGCAGAGGAGGTAACTCCTGCCCTGGACCACACAGCCTTGAGGGCAGAGGCTGTGCTGGGTGGGAGACGAGAGCAGGGGTCTTGCGCAGAGGAAGGTGTCTGCACTGAAGGGCATGACAGGGAGCTTTCCAAATTCTCCCTCCCATGCCATTTGGGGTTGGAGTTTCCTAGAGCTCTCTGCCCATGTATCTGCTGCCTGGAGCTATCCCTGCTGGGAAATGTTTCTCTGCCCTCCAGTTTTTCCCTGTCAGGGATCACAGTCCCCATCACCCACTCCTGTCTGCTCAGCTCTGACCTAAAGAAACCTCCCGGTTCCAGGCACTCTCTAGAGGTACTCCCCGCTTGCAGGCAGTAAGGAGCAGGTCAGAGAAACCCTGCTGAGGCCAGCAAAGGTGATGCTGGTGCTCTCTGGAGGTAGAGGAGTGGATGGAAGCAGTTGCCTTGGCTCCTGCCAGACCTACTGATCTCTCAGGGTGGCAGCTCAGGACTCTCAGGCTCCCTCGCCAAACGCAGCAGCACCTTTTCCCTTTGTCCTGAAACAGCAGGAAACTGGAAGCACGGCCTCAGGAAAGCTCTTTAGCTGTAAGGTATCCCCTGCCTTGCTCTTCCTCTGCAAGAGTGCCCTCTGAAATGCCCTGGGCAGCTCTGGCTGCACACCCTGCCTTCACCCCTTCCCCCTTGTCTAACATGAGCCCCTGGGCTGGGAGGCCTCCTGACAGACCCTGGAGGCTATAAATGCTTTCGGAGACCCTTCCCGCAATGGCAGCTGCATTGCCCTGCACCAAGAGACTTCCCGTGTCAAGGGCTGGAAAGGTTTCTTCCCTTGCAGCTCTCCTCTCTCCTCCCACTCCAGCCTGCCTTTAATCTCGCTCTGCCCTACTCCTTTGCCCAGAGCCCTGCTGCGCTTGGCAGAGGAGTTGCTCCTTGGCAGAGCTGTCTCTCTGCACTGCTGCCTGCTTCCCAGGAGCTCCCTCCACCCCAGGAGCCTGTCTCAGCCCCGGAGGAGGGCACCTGCCCAAGATGTCACTTTCTCTGCCCCCCACCCCACTCGGCGCTCCCTCCAGGTGTCCCTGGGGCTCTCCAGGAACCTGCTTGGGAAGAGACCGATGTTGCCTCTCTCACCTCTGCAGAGAGGTTTCTTTGCATCAGTGGCCTTTCTCCTCTCCGAGACACAGTTAGGTCTGAGAATCCCCCTGCCTTGGCCCATCATGAGGCAGGACACCTGGACACTGCCAGGGAGGCATCTCCTTTAGCCATGCTGAGGGAAGGCAATCAGCTGAGTCAATGGAGGCATCTCATGCTGGATTTGTAGTGCTGGGGCTGGAAGGGACCTCAGCTCCCTCCCCTGCCTGCCACAAACCCCCAGGAGGTGGGATTCCTCTTGCTTCAGTCATGGCGTCTGTTACAAATAGGCACCTGCACTCCTACAGTCCCATGTTCATCCCCCTGTCTCTCCAGAAATCCAGATGGGTTCTGCCCCTTTATAGCTTGATGGCATTAGGGTACACTGTGTACCGGTGTGCATTAGAGCCTTATCATCCTGCGGGTCTCCTGTTCCAGGCCATCAATTCCATACAGTCCAGTAAACCCGGTTGTCCCTTTCCGCCACCTGGCTGGAGGCAGGATCCCCTCTAATCCTGGTCATAGCATTCATAGAATCATAGAATCAAAGAATCATAGAATGGTTTGGGTGCAAAGGGACCTTTAGTGGTCATCTAGTTAAACCCCCCTGCAATGGGCAGGGACTTCTACAACTAGATCAGGTTGCTCAGAGCCCCATCTAGCCTGTCCTTGAATGTTTCCAAGGATGCGGCATCTACCACCTCTCTGGGAAACCCATTCCAGTGTTTCACTCCCCTCATTGGGAAAAATTTTTCCTTGTGTTCAATCTAAATCTACCCTCCTACAGCAGCCTTCTCTTCTCCAGGCTGAACACCCCCAGCTCTTTCAGCCTTTCCTCATAGCAGAGGTGTTCCATCCCTCGGATCATTTTTGTGGCCCTCCTCTGGACCCGCTCCAACAGGTCCATGTCCTTCCTGTACTGAGGACTCCAGAGCTGGACTCAGTACTCCATGTAGGGTCTCACCAGAGCAGAGTAGAGGGGCAGAATCCCCTCCCTCGACCTGCTGGCCACGCTTCTTTTCATGCAGCCCAGGATACAGTTGGCTTTCTGGGCTGTGAGAGCACATTGCCCGCTCATGTCCAGCTTTTCATCTACCAGTGCCCCCAAGTCCTTCTCCTCAGGGCTGCTCTCCATCCCTTCATCCCCCAGCCTGTATTGACACCAGGGGTTGCCCCGACTCAGGTGCAGGACCGTGCACTTGGCCTTGTTGAACCTCACGAGGTTCACATGGGCCCCCTTCTCAAGCTTGTCCAGGTCCCTCTGGATGGCACCCTGACCCTCGGGAGTGTCACCTGCCCCACTCAGCTTGGTGGCATCTCAAAACTTGCACTCAGTTGCACTATTCATGTCCTTGATAAAGATATTCAACAGTACTGGTCCCAGCATGGACCCCTGAGGGACACCACTTGTGCGTTGGGTATCTCCAGGGGTGGTCTCCACTCTAAGGTGGGCTTTGACTAGATGATCTCCAGCACCTACAACCTCTCTTCTTCCTCTTAGATTTGACCTTGAAGCTTTTGCCGGATTTCTGATGTCTCCACTGGAGTGGTTGTCTTCTCAGTCAACACCCAAGGTTGAGCTTGAGACCTTCTAAAGATCTAATGGCCACCCGGCACCAGCGGAGGAGGACAAGCCTTGAGCCCACCCAAGCTCAGGTGAAGGCCTGGGCAGAGGCTTCCCTCCAAGGAAGGCTGGATGAGGTGAGGGGGAGTCTCAGCCAAGGGCTGAAGGCACTGGGGGAGGTGAGGCTGGCCCACAGCAAGGTGAAGGTCAAGAAGCGGGGCTGCAGCTGGGGCCAGAGGACACATGGAGCATGGCATAGTGGAGGGAAGGGAGGGAGGGGTATGGACAATGGACGCACTTAGGGGTGCCAAGGTTGCACTTAGTGGTCCATGGGGGCCCTTAGGGGTCTGGGGGGCAGTTAGGGGTCTGTACAGGGATGAGACCCAGTCTGTGCTGGGAAGGGGACCAAGGGCTCCAGTTTATACTGGGACAGGGCAAAGTCTGTGCTGGGAGGGGTTAAAAGGAATCAGTTTGTACTGGGACAGGGCCCAGTCTGTATTGGCAGGTATTAAATGTGTCCAGTTTGCACTGGGAGAGGCCCCATTCTGTACTGGGAGGTGTTTGAAGGATCCACTTTGTATTGGGAGGGGGCCCAGTCTGTACTGGGAGAGGTAAAGGGATCAGGTTTGTACTGGGACGGGGCCCAGTCTGTACTGGGAGGGGGTCAGGGGATGCAGTTTATAACGTGACAGGGCCCAGTCTGTACTGGGAGGGGTTAAAGGGACGCAGTTTCTGCTTGGAGGGCGGTCAGTCTGTACTGAGAGGGGTTAAAGGGTTCCAGTTTGTACTGGGACTGGTCCCAGTCCAAACTGGAAGGAGTTCAGAAAAAGAAATCTAGGTAATAGCTGAGAAAGTCTTAATTTCCAGCTTTTCATGACTTTTTAAGAAATTTTGCTGATCCCTGAGGGATGCTGCTAGTATCTGGCTCCTTGGAGGACTTTGTACCACTGACAGATTTGTTCCTGATCATCCAGCCAACTTCCCACCCACTGCCTCATCCACTTCTTCAGTCCA
The DNA here is from genome assembly GCF_047370975.1 of Nipponia nippon. Classification (NCBI taxonomy): domain Eukaryota; kingdom Metazoa; phylum Chordata; class Aves; order Pelecaniformes; family Threskiornithidae; genus Nipponia; species Nipponia nippon. The sequence goes on along the minus strand of NW_028262321.1, from coordinate 28,443 downwards.
GATGTCAACAATCCGCTCTAGGGAGACCACGGGAAACCACATCCAAAGAGTTGCAAAAGTCCAGGTACACAGCATGCCCTTCTTTCCCCTCCCACATGGGTTCAGCAATCCTTTTCTTGTCCTTCAAGTGATGGAGATAGCTGCAAGAGCATTTGCCCTGCCACCTTCCCAGGGACTGAGGTGAAGCTGACCAACCTGTAACACTCCCAATCCTCCTTCTTGCCCTTCTTGAGGATGAGTTTGATATTTGCCTTTTCTGAGGACCTTGCAGCCTCCCTGATCTCTCTGCCCCTTCCAAGATGTTTGAGAGAGGTCTCATGATGACACCAGCCAGCTCCACCAGCACCTCTCTGCTCCTTCCCACACCAGAAGCCTTCTTCGTATCCCACCCTTCCAGCGGAGTGCCCAGGACACAGCACATGCCAGTCCAGGTCCTCTGGCCTTGCTCAGAAGAGAGCCAGAAGTGATTTCTTCCTGCAGGCCCACAGCTCCAGTGGGGTCTCTGTGCAGCTCACAGCTTCCCTGAGCATTTTTCTCAGTGTCCCCCAACCTTTCTAGTCCACAGGCTGTAGATGAAGGGATTGAACAGGGATGTGAGGATGGTGGAGAAAAAGGGTTTTGTCAAACTGTCTCAGGAGGGCTGTTCTGGGCATCACACCCCCAAGGATGAGGGTGTCATAGAAAAGAGTGGCACTAGTGAGGTGAGAGGAGCAGGTGGAGAAGGCTTTCTGCCTGCCCACGCTGGATGGGAGAGCTGCCCCAGGGAGGCATCTCCGATGCACACAGGATGACCATGTGAACAGGAAGGGGAGGATGGGATCTAAAAAGCAGGTTATGACAGCAAAGAGCACGAGTGTCGCAGTGTCATTGCGTGAGAGCTCCACAATGGGGTGAAATCACAGAAGAAGTAGTCCACTCCACTGGGGCCACACAACTGTATCTGGGACACGACTGAAATTAAGACTGTAGATGACAGAAATGCCCCTAGCGAAGGGGCAGCTGCCCTCTGGAGACAGACCTGCCGGTTCATGAGTCTTGTAGAGAGCAGGGCGTGGCACACAGCCCAGTACTGATCGTAGGGTGTGATCATGGGTAGTAAACACTCGGTACATGCAAAAGGTGCAGGAAACAATACTAACACCGTGATGAGCAGAGATGGTGCTGTCCCCAGTCATGCAGCTGGCCATCAGCTGGGGCAGGTGGTGGGTCTGTAGAAGATCTCCAGGGAAGACAAATGGCCCAAGAAGAAGCCATGGGGGTGTGCAGACGCTAGTTTGCCACCACGTGCATGATGATGAGGGTTTTCTCAAGCACAAACACTACGCAGGTCATGAGAGAGAGAGGGAAGAGATTTGCCTAAGGGCTGGGAACGTTCCCCATTCTGTAGGTATGGGGGACTCCATCATGGCCCCTGTCCTGGTTTCAGCTGGGATAGAGTAAATTTTCTTCTTAGTAGCTGGTAGAGTGCTGTGTTTTGGATTTAGGATGAGAGTAATGTTGATAACACACTGATGTTTTCATTCTTGCTGAGCAGAGTTTACACCAGTCAAGGACTTTTCAGCTTCCCATGCTCTGCCAGGTGCACAAGAAGCTGGGAGGGGGCACAGCCAGGGGGGCTGACCCAGACTGGCCAAAGGGCTATTCCATACCATATGACATCATGCTCAGTATATAAAGCTGGGGGAAGAAGAAGGAAGGGGGGGACGTTTGGCGTGATGGCGTTTGTCTTCCCTAGTAACCGTTACGCATGATGGAGCCCTGCTTTCATGGGGATGGCTGAACACCTGCCTGCTGATAGGAAGCAGTGAATGAATTCCTTGCTTTGCTTTGCTTGTGCGCGTGGCTTTTGCATTCCCTATTAAACCGTCCTTATCTTAACCCACGAGTTTTGTCCCTTTTACTCTTCTGATTCTCTCCCCCATCCCACCTTGGGGGAGTGAGCGAGCGGCTGTGTGGTTCACAGTTGCTGGCTGGGGTTAAACCATGACAGCCCCATTGCCCTTTCTTCACCTATGAGGATGAATATTTGGTTCAGTTTTAGTTGCTTGGGTCTCAGACGGACAAATCAATGCAAGTACATTTATTTTGTTTAATTAGAGAAGGAGTATAGCTCCTTATTTACACAGTCGGTGGGTCACACTAGTGAGGAAGATAATGAAGTAGAAGTGGGGTGTCCGCATTTCTTTGTGGACAACATTATCACAAGTTAAAAAAGCAAGAAAAGGAAAAACTTACCCAACAACAATAATGACAACAAAAATTAATCAAGAAAGGCTGGGCCTGTTATGAGTTACATTATGAGTCATCTGTTGAAGAAGATGGACACTCTGTAGCTCCTGGAGAACATCCAGTCATCAGTTTCCACACTGCTTCCTTGAGCTCCTGGTTCCTCATGCTGTAGATGAGGGGGTTCACTGCTGGAGGCATCACCGAGTACAGGGCAGCAACCACTCGATTCAGGGATGGGGAGGAGGTGGCAGGGGGCTTCAGGTAGGCAAATGTGGCAGTGCTCAGAAACAGGGAGACCACGGCCAGGTGAGGGAGGCACATGGAAAAGGCTTTGTGGCGTCCCTGCTCAGAGGGGATCCTCAGCACGGCCCTGAAGATCTGCACATAGGACACCACAAGGAAAACAAAACACCCCAAAAAGACAAAAGTACTAAACACAAGAAGTTTAAATTCCCTGAGGTAGGCATCTGAGCAGGAGAGCTTGAGGATCTGGGGAAGTTCACAGAAGAACTGCTCCAGGGCATTGCCTCGGCAGAGGGGTAAGGAAAATGTATTGGCAGTGTGCAGAAGAGCATAGAAGAAACCACTGTCCCAGGCAGCTGCTGCCATGTGGACACAAGCTCTGCTGCCCAGCAGGGTCCCGTAGTGCAGGGGTTTGCAGATGGCCACGTAGCAGTCATAGGCCATGACAGTGAGAAGACAATACTCTGCTGAAATGAAAAAGACAAATAGAAAGAGCTGGGCAGCACATCCTGCATAGGAAATGGCCCTGGTGTCCCACAGGGCATTGGCCATGGACTTGGGGAGAGTGGTAGAGATGGAGGCCAGGTCGAGGAGGGAGAGGTTGAGGAGGAAGAAGTACATGGGGGTGTGGAGGCGGTAGTCACAGGCTACGGCGGTGATGATGAGGCCGTTGCCCAGGAGGGCAGCCAGGTAGATGGCCAGGAAGAGCCAGAAGTGCAAGAGCTGCAGCTCCCGCGTGTCTACAAATGCCAGGAGAAGGAACTCAATAATGGAACTGCCGTTGGACATCTGCCTCTCTGCATGGGGACCTGCCCAAGGAGGTAAAGGCAGTGAGAAGTTAGGGTAGAGTTCTCTGAGCAAAGCCTATTGCAGTTCTCATGGAAACACCCCAGACTGCCTTGCACCTTTCAGGGAGATCTTTGGCAGGTCCCTTTCATGAGCTCTGGTTGGTGCTGGCTGAGGGTGCCATGTGGAGCAGGGGGCTCTGCTGTGGGCTCTGGAGGTGTCAGTCCTGTCCTACAGCAATAGGTAATAGCAACATGGGGTTATCTCAGATTAAATCCACTTTGGGTATCAATGGGCTTTCAGCATTGTTGCTCCCATTTCACCCCACTGCAGAGCAGAGCCGAAGGGATTTTGTTTTTTTTATCTTGTTCTAGTTGCCACACCACAACTGAGAAGTGCTTGTAAAGCAGAAATCCTTGGCACTTCTGCTGTACTCCAAGTGACATGTTGTGGGTGTTGACAGGCAAAGGGACTGTCCCTTAGTGCAGGGTGTGGAGAGCTGGTCCGTCCATCAGCCCTGGTCTCAGCTGCCTTTTCCTTGCAGCTCTTTGAGCTGGAGGATGATCACCAGATGTTCCCCTGAGAAGAAACCTGGAAACTTCTGAGAGCGGAGGAATCCAGTTCCCAAGTGCAGATCTCCAAACCCCTCCCCACCATCTCATCGTACCTGAGCAGGATCTCAGCTCTCCCCTCCCAGCCACGCACACAGGGCTCATTGCAGCTGCCCACACAGATGATGAGCCACATTGCCATGGCCTTAGCACTGAGTTGTCTTCTCCATGGGACACAGAGAGCCTATGGGAGAGCTGTGCCCTTCTGGAGGACAGCCTGCATCCCAGCAGGACCCCCAGGGAAAGAGTCAGATGTCCGGAAGACAGGGAGTCCTTAGGTGAGGGTCAGCTCATTGCCAGCCCCACACACTGCAGTGCCCAGAGCCCCCAGGTAAGGTGGGGACAAAGGCAGCAAGGCCAGGAGGGGAAACAGAGAAATGTCCCAATGCTCCTGCCATGGGAGGAAGGACAGGGACAGACAGACAGGCACACAGATTTCTCCTCACTGTGGGTTGGGCTGCCAAGAAGAAGGCAGCCTGAAACCCCATGACCCTGGGGGCAAAGGCTGTGCTGGGTGGGAGAGGAGACCAGGAGGGTGCTCCCTGAAGGTGTCTGTGCTGCAGGGGATGGCAGGGAGGTGCCTGAATCCCCACTGCCATGGTGTTTATGGGAGCAGCTCCCTCTCCCTCCCTGCCCACGTCTCTGCTGCCTGGAGCTGTCCCTGCCAGGAGCTGGTTCTCTGTCCCCAGGTCTCCTCCCTGTCCATGCTCAAACAGCCAGTCCCCCCACTGTGTGCTCAGCTCTGCCCTGCAGACATCTCCTGGCAGCAGGGCACTGCCCAGGGGCATCTCTGCATGTGCAGGGGCTCAGGAGAAGCTCAGACAAGTCCCAGTGAGAAGCAGGGTCTCAGTGCCTTCTCCAGAGCAGAGGAATAAATTCCCATCTCCCACTGCCCACCCAGCCAACTAAGAGTGGAAAACGGAAAGCACAGATTCCTTCCCTTTTAGGTAATCCTCATCTTGACCTTCCTCTTGAAAAGTCCCCTTGGAAATCCCCTGGGAGTAATATGGAGCTGCAGGCAGCCCTGACCCATGCAGCACCCTCTCAACAGAGGGACCCAGTCTTACCCTGCCAGGGGTCACTCCTTGCACACACAGCTTCTCCCTGCAGCGTTGTGGGCAGCTCCTCGGGCAGGCTGAGTGCTGACCTTGGCAGGCGGCAGAGTCCCTTGCCCTGGCACACAGCCCCCTGGGGTGCAGACACCCTGCTCTGAAGGATGGCCCTGGGCACATCTGGGTGCACATCCGGCTTCACGCCCTTGCAGCCATCCCCAGGAGAAGGCAGCCATCATGACCTTTCCTTCAGATGGAGCGGCAGGAAAGCCCTGCTCTGGAGCACGTCCTCCTTCTCCACACCAGAGAAGCCAAGCAAAACATCCTGATAGGTCCTGTCAGTCATGGGATGTACCAGCTCTGGAAGACCCCTCCACGATACTCATCTGAATTTCCCTGCTGCCAGAGACTTACTGTGTCAAATGCTGTGAGGATTTCTCTGTGAACAAGCTCAGCTCTTCCTTCCACCCCAGACTGCTTTTAACCTCTCTCTGCCTCGCTCCTCTCCCCTCGGTGCCTGCAGGCAGTGCCCTCAGCCCTGCTGCGCTTTGCAGAGGAGCTGCTCCTGGGCAGAGCTGTCTCTCTGGAGTGCTGCCCACTTGCCAGGAGCTCCCTCCAGCCCAGGAGCCCAGCCCAGCTCAGCGGCAGAGGCCCAGCCTAAGGCAGCGCTTTCTCTGCCCCTCTGGGCTCCCTCCAGGTGTCCCTGGGGCTCCAGGGGAACCTGCTGTGAAACAGGCTGAAGGAATCACTCATGTTCCCTCCTTCAGCTGGGGAGAGACACTTCTTTCCAGCAGTGTCATTTCTCCTATCAGAGATGGAGTTAGGTCTAAAAATCACCCTTTTGTCTTACCATGAAGTAGGACACCCAGACAATGACAGGCAGGGATCTTCTTTAATCCTGATGAGGAATAGGATTCAGCTGGAGACTGAGACTCAGTGGAGGCATCTCATCCTGTGTTTCCATTGCTAAGCACTGGAAGGGGACTCAGCTCATTCCTATGCCTGCCGCAAACGCACAGGAGGTGGGATTCCTCTTGCCTCAGTTCAGGTGGGCATTAAATAGGCAGCTGCATGTGAGCTCCTTGTCTCAGCTCCTGTGGTCACTGGTGAAGATGTAGGTCAGGAGTCGGCTGTTCAGATGAAATACCTGCTGACATCTGAGGTGCCAGAGGTTGTCCAAGGCACGTGCAAGGCAACTGCACTTGTCCCTGTTTACTACTTTCTTGGCAGCCTATGCTGCCATCTGACCAAATGAGGTCATGTATCATAGGGAGAACTAAGCTTTGCTCTGTCTTTTCCATCAGCTGGGTTGACTAGATCTCCATGGCCTGTAATGATGGTTTTCATCCTCACATTGCCTGATCAAACTGCGGACTGTTACTCGATTTCATGTCCAAATAGATGTCTGTAGTGTTCTGTGGGATGCCAAGGCTCTCACCCGTACCTACATGTGGCTGGCAGGTACAGCACAAGAAAGCCATCCCCATTCAGAACGAGTGTGTGTCGGACACCCCAGACAGCATTGCAGACAGGTTCGGTGCCTTTGTGCAAGAAACTGTTTGCCACCACTGCAGTGTGGCAAGGTCCGTCCCTTCTCTACCCAGTAGATGTAAGGCAGGCCAGGAACACAAGGCACATCACACTGGGGTCTCCACTTGTGTGCCTATGTTCTCAGACTGCTGTTTTATCTCTCCACCAGCCTTTACTCACCCCCTTGATGATACAATCAAGGAACGGACCAAGAGGTTTCACATTGGCCTGACAGCAGCACCTTGTCATTCACAGAGATCACCTTCACGTCCACCAAAGGCCCTAAGAGGCAGCAGAGGCACCACTGAAATAAACCTCTTTCTTTCCAGGGCTGCACTTCCCAGCCCCATTTTCCTCTGGCCTTGGGGATAGCAGGGTTTGCTCACTATTGTGGCAGCCAATTGCAGCTTTATGTTTCCATCTGATGTCCACTCTGGAACGTCTCTGCTCTGAAGCAAAGCCTTTGCAAACAAGGCTTCTCGGACGCTGGGTACCAGGTTTCCATAAGACAAGTCAGAGTTTTGCCTGGAGCCACAGCTGAGGAGCTACAGCCCAAATGTGCACTGATGCCCTCAGCCAGGGGCACAGCCAGGCCGAGCTGGAGCCTGTGCTTTTTGACATCGATGGAGTAACTGCCAAGGCATGATGGGACAAGTCACACGGCTTGGGGTGCTGCAATGGATGGGTACAGGCTTTTCAGGAGAGATAGGCTGGAAGGATCAGGAGTGGGGCTCTCTCAGAGTGAAGAAATTAACTGCACGTATGGAGCTCCTCTGTGGGGCAAGTGACAAGTTGCGTGAGCCCTTGTAAGCGAGGGCCAGAGGAGGGGCCAGTAAAGGTGACACCGTGGTGGGAGATGAGAAACCCACAGTCAGGGTGGGAAAGTTGGCCTAGTCTTTTCTAAGCATCCAAATGAAGTCCCTGGATGTAGAAGCCTGGGTCTCACTGGAGACTGCAATGTCCCTGGCATTTAATGGAAGAGGAACACAGCAGGATTGTCGTGGTTTAACCCCAGTCGGCAACCAAGCACCACACAGCCGTTCGCTCACCCTCCCCCCAGCTGGTGGGATGAGGGAGAGAATCTGAAGAGCAAAGGTAAAAAAACTTGTGAGTTGGGATAAGAACGGTTTAATAATGGAAAAAAAATAAAATTAACTTAAAAAAAAAATCTGTAATGAAAAGGAAGACAACAAGAGAGAGAGAGGGGAACAAAACCCAGGAAAATCAAGTGATGCAACCGCCTACCAGTCACTGACCAATGCCCAGCCAGTCTCCGAGCAGCCATCACTGCCCCCTGGCCAACTCCTTCCAGTTTATATACTGAACATGACATCATATGGTATGGAATAGCCCTTTGGCTAGCTTGGGTCAGCTGTCCTGGCTGTGCTCCCTCCCAGCTACTTGTGCACCTCCTGGCTGGCAGAGTATGGGAAGCTGAAAAGTCCTTGTCTTAATATAAGCACTAGAATCACAGAATCATAGAATGTCCTGGCTTGGAAGGGACCCACACGGATCATGGAGTCCAACACTACTTAGCAACAACTAAAACACCAGTGTGCTGTCACGTTATTCTCATGCTAAATCCAAACCACAGCACTATACCAGCTACTAGGAAGAAAATGAACTCTGTCCCAGCTAAAACCAGGACAGCATCCACCCCTTATTCTATACCATCTATGTCGTGCCCAGGTCCCATACTTTCCAATACATTTCAATTAATTGCCACCACTTTTCCAGTCTTTTAATATATACACACAGACATCATTCCCTTGGTCTATGGGCCGTGCCTCTAAAATGTCCGTTGGGTTCATTGAGTCCATGACTTTGGGCTTTATCTGTCATAACAGTCTTTCAGGGCAGTAAAGATGGTGTGTGGTCTTGGATCGTTGCATGCTGAAGTCAGTTCTGGTTCCATCACTGCTGCACTTCGCTTGGTTTCATCAAAGTTCATTCTTTATTAATCTGGGTGATTCTTACTGTAATACCATTGATATGGCATATAGGCACCATAGAAGTGATGACATACACTATCATTTGGCAATTAACATCATACGATTCAGTTCATCATTGGCTATTTTCACCCAAAATCAAATCCCCCTGAGGTACACATCGGACTTCCCCATCCTTCCACATCACCCACCAAGTGCACCCACGTCCTTGAGCAAAAGCAATCCCACGAGTGGGTTTGCCTTTGCCTGAGGTGGGAGTAACCCAGACTGTCTGCCCCAGCATATTTTTTATGTGCGCTACATGGACTTTATTCCCTTTTACATTACGTAGAAGTTTTGGTTGGGCAGGGCCAGCTCGATTGGCAGATGCCCTAGTGTTGACTAACCAGGTCTTTGCTAAATGTGTGTCCCAGTGTTTGAATGTCCCATCACCCGTTGCTCTCAGTATAGTCTTTAACAGTCCATTGTATCATTCGATTTTCCCAGAGGCTGGTGCGTGATAGGGGATGTGATACACCCACTCGATGCCATGCTTTTTGGCCCAGGGGTCTATGAGGTTATTTCAGAAATGAGCCCCATTGTCTGACTCAATTCTTTCTGGGGTGCCATGTCGCCATAGGACTTGCTTTTCAAGGCCCAGGATAGTGTTCGGGGCGGTGGCATGGGGCACAGGACATGTTTCCAGCCATCCAGTGGTTGCTTCCACCATTGTAAGCACATGGCGCTTCCCTTGGCGGGTTTGTGGGAGTGTGATATCATCAATCTGCCAGGCCTCCCCATATTGATATTTCAGCCATCGTCCTCCATCCCAGAGAGGCTTGAAAGCTTGGCTCGCTTGATTGCAGAGCATGTTTTGCATTCATGGATAACCAGTGCAATAGTGTCCATGGTCAGGTCTGCCCCTCAATCACAAGCCCATCTATGTGTTGCATCTCTTCCTTGATGGCCTCAGGTGTCATGGGCCCACCGAGCTAGAAATAATTCACCCTTATGTTGCCAGTCCAGACCCACCTGAGCCACTTCAGTCTTAGCAGCCTGATCCACCTGCTGATTGTTTTGAGGTTCTTCAGTGGCCCGACTCTTGGGTACGTGAGCATCTACGTGACGTACTTTTACAGCCAGGTCCTCTACCCAGGCAGCAATATCTTGCCACAGTGTAGCAGCCCAGATGGGTTTGCCTCTGCGCTGCCAGTTGCTCTGCTTCCATTGCTGCAACCACCCGCACAGGGCATTTGCCACCATCCATGAGTCAGTACAGAGATGGAGCATTGACCACTTTTCTCAGTCAGCAATATCTAAAGGCAGCTGGATGGCTTTCACCTCTGCAAACTGACTCGATTCACCTTCTCCTTCAGCAGTTTCTGCAACTTCTTGTATAGGACTCCATACAGGAGCTTTCCACCTCCAATGCTTCCCCACAAGATGACAGGACCTGTCAGTGAACAGGGCATATTGCTTCTCATTTTCTGGCAGTTTATTATACAGTGGGGCCTCCTCAGCACACGTCACCTCCTTCTCTGGTGATATTCCAAGATCTTTGCCTTCTGGCCAGTCCATGATCACTTCCAAGATTCCTGGGCGACTGGGGTTTCCTGTTCGAGCCCGTTGTGTGATGCGTGTGACCCACTTACTCCATGTAGCATCAGTTGCATGATGTCTAGAAGGGACACTGTCTTTGAACATCCAGCCCAGCACTGGCAATTGCGGTGCCAGGAGGAACTGTGCTTCAGTACCAACCACTTCTGGAGCAGCTCAAACCCCTTCATATGCTGCCAGTATCTCTTTTTCAGTTGGAGTATAGTGGGCCTCGGATCCTCTGTATCCCTGACTCCAAAACCCTAAGGGTCAACCTTGAGTCTCCCCCGGTGTTTTCTGCCTGAGGCTCCAGGAAGGGCTGTTCTCCCTGGCTGTGCTGTAGAGCACATTTTTTACACCTTGTCCTGCCCAGACTGGCCCAAGGGCTACTGCATGAATTACCTCCTGTTTAATTTGTTCAAAGGCTTGTTGTTGCTCAGGGCCCCATTTGAAATCGTTCTTCTTCCAGGTCACTTCATAGAGAAGGCTTAAAACCAGACTGTCATTAGGAATATGCATTCTCCAAAAACCCACAATGCCCAAGAAAGCTTGTGTTTCCTTTTTGCTGGTTGTTGGAGACATAGCTGTTATTTTGTTGATCACATCCATTGGGATCATGCCCCACTTCTCATCTTCCCTGTTGGTCTCTCCTCAAGACATTGAATCTCCATCCACCGCAAAAGCCATGGGAGCTGTCCTTCCCCACCTCAGCTCTTATTCCTCTGATGTCACAGCTCTGTGATGGCACAGGGGGCTCCCGCTCTCTGTGCCCCAGGCTCTGGGCTTTGGTGCTCGTTTGGGCTGCAGCACCTCAGATGTGGCACCAGGGCCAAGGGCAGACTTGTCACATGGAAACCTGGTGCCCAGAGATGGGACCCCGTGTGTGGAAAGGCTTGGCTTCCCAGCAGAGGCATGCTGGAGTGGGTGGCAGGTGGTGCCATAATGATGAATGAGGTTCCAACACCGAGAGCAAAAGCTGCAGTCCCCAAGGGCAGAGAGAAAGAGGCCTGGGCTGTGCAGCCCTGGCAGGAGAGGGCTTTGCTGTCCCGGGTGACTCTGCAGCAGCGTGGGGCCTGTGCCAGAGGTGGAGCTGATCTGCAAGAAGGACAAGGTGCTGCTGAGAAAGTCCCTGGGGGAGGGCAGCCTGTGATCCAGCCACACTGTGGACATCATGCTGAGGGCTGACTGGACAGAAAGCAGCTCTGCAGAGAAGGATCTTGGCATCCCAGAGGAAAAGCAGCTGAGCATAAGCCAGCAATGCACCCCCATGGCAAAGGCCAACAGCCTCCTGGGCTGCATTATGAAAAGCATGGCTGGCAGATGGAGGGAGGTGACCCTTGCCCTCCACTCAGCACTGGCGAGGCCCCATCTGGAGTGCTGTGTCCAGTGCTGGGCTCCTCACTACAATAAAGTTCTTGACCTGCGAAAGCAAGTCCAGCAAAGGGCCATAAAGCTGTTTTAAGGGACTGCAGCATCTTTCATAGAAAGAAATGCTGAGAGATGTGGGACTGTTCAGTCTGGAGAAGAAAAGGCTCGGAGGGATCTTATTCATGCATATAAATACCTGATGGGAGGGCATGAAGACCAGGGAGCCAAACTCTTCTCAGTAGTTCCCAGTGACAAGACAAGGGGCGATGGACACAGCTAAAAACACATGAAATGCCATCTGAACCCAAGAAAGCACTTTTTGGCTGTGAGGGTGGTCAACCACTGGAACAGGATGCCAAGAGAGGTTGTGGAGTCTCCATCCATGGAGATATTCCCAACCCAGCTAGGCAAGGTGCTCAGCAACCTGCTCTAGCTGACGCTGCCTCAGTTGGAGGGTTGAACTAGATGATCTCCAGAGGTCCTTTCCAATCTCAACATTTCCATGATTCTGTGAGTATGAAGGAGAAAAGTAAGAGAGAAAGAAAGGAACAACACAGCCTTGACTGCAAATACAGTGGGATCCCATGGAGAGGATGGAAGCTGGAGCAGGGGAGAAGTGTGAGGAGGAAGGAGCAGGAGAGATGCTCTGTAGTGACTGTTAACCACCTCTTCACCATCCTCCTTGCTCCTCGTGGTTTTGATGTAGGTAGAAGAACTGGGAACAATGGAGTAATGTGAGCCTGGGCAAAAGTGTGAGGGGAATGGTCTTTAATATTTTTCTCATTGTTTCTCACAATCTGAATCTTCTTATAATTGGCAACAAATGAATTTGATCTTCCCTAAGTCAACGGGTCTTTGCCCATGATGGTAATCGGTAACTGATCTCCTTTACTTATCTTGACCCATAAGTTATTCCATCTTATTTTTTCCCTTTGTCCTGCTGAGTCAGGGGATTGAGTGAGCATCTGGGTGGGTGTCTGGCTGCTGGCCAAGGTTAACCCACTACAGAACCACCACATCAGTACTGCTGCATGCAGCATGGGTCTTCCCAGCACAAGAAAGAGCCTGACAGAATGGAGCAAGTCCTGCAGAGGCCAGAAGGGTGGCTGGGACCTGCAGAACATTATGGACAAGGAGAGGCTGAGCGTGCTGAATTTTTGAGAAATCCCTCGAGTCAAACACTCAAGGAAGGACCCACTCCAGTTGAGGGATCTCACTCAATGGAGATAGTCAATATTTGTTGAGACAAGGCCATGAGAACCTGTTCAAGCTGGATCTGTCTGAGAACTGGCTTGGCTGAGAGACCAGCTGTGGCAAGAGCTGTGGGGCTTGTGTGTAATAAGTGTCAGCATGAAACTGCTTCCCTTTTTCTGAATACTGGTGGTGGAGTTTGGTATAACTGAGCCCCGGAGGAGGACAAAGGTGACCATGCAGCAAGTCCCTTCTCAAGGATGGGATGTACGACCAGAGATGGAAATGGCTGGTGTGTGACACTGTTCTGGGACAGTTTTCCCAGGGCAGCTTCCCTGGGGTGTCCAGGGAACATGGCACAGACCTGGCCCCTCTCTTCTGCACCTTCGGTGCCTTGCTTCCTTCACCATGATGCCTGACTCTGCACTGGCAGCACCCTGCTGGGTGCCCCCACCCTGCACACTCACACAGCTTAGCTCTACACTGGTGCTTTCTTCTCCCGGGCACTTTCCAGCCCAGCCCAGCCCCTCCCCAGCAATCCCCAGCTCCCCTGCCCCCTCCTCCAGCCCTGCCCAGCAGAGCAGCCCAGTCTGGGCTGGCCCCATGGCAGTGCCCACCGCAGGGTGCTGCAGAGCTCTGGGTACTCACCCCACAGCCCCAGTCCCTCTGAAGCGGACAGCAGCTGCTGGGGGGCAGAGAGGGGCATTCAGGCTCCCAGTCAACCCCAAGGCTGGTGCTGGCCCCAAGGCCATGAGGAAACAGGCTAGGCACTCTCTGGCTCTCCTGAATTCATATTGTAGGTGGTGCCCATACCTGACTGAATTTGTCACCTCCTCTGCCTCCACCAGCCCCACTCCTCACAACAGCATGGCAGTCCTGGCCCTGGGCCTCTTCAGGCAGCTCCCGAATCTCTCCAGTCTCCCCTCCCTCGGTCTTCTGAGTCCCCACTGACTCCCATGGCACTGCAGAGTCCTTGTTAGTGGATAAGATGATTTAGTGCTTTCCTTTTGGGGGACTTCACCACTGAGGGTGTTTCACCTTCTGAGCCTCCATTCATTCCAACCCCAGGGCACGTGGTGAGTCCCCATCCTCTCCTCTCCTCACCCCTCCAAATTCATTTCCCAAGAGTCTCATATTTGCCATCAGTCCTTTCATACATGAAGAAACCTGAGGAGAGAATGGGAGCTCATGGGCCATCTCCCCTCCCATTGGACACCAAGAAGAGAGCTTTTAAATCCAGAGCGCTTGGCCCAGTGGAACCCAATGTGACCATGAGACTAACTCCCAAAATATTGAGAAGAGAATGAGAACAGACTCCTTAAAACACTAATTCCTTGGACATTTTCTTGGCAGCAGCTTTGGAGGAAGAACCCAGCCTTCAGGCACTGGACCTGGGAGATTCTTTTTTATTGAAGGGATGCTATTGGGCATGCCACATATCATACAGTGCTCTGCAAGAGTCAGAGACAATAAGATCAAGCCTCAAGAGAAGAAGTATGAACCCAGCAAATTATCTATAATCAGGATTATCATAAGAGGAAACAGCAGACTCGTGGCCTAAGAGAAACTCTGAGAAATGTGCAGAGAATGGGAGGCAGGTTATTGTTGCTGAAACAGCATCCCTTGGGCCAGTTTCCATAGGGCATCCCTGAGCTCCTGGTTCCTCATGCTATAGATGAGCGGGTTCACTGCTGGAGGCACCACCGAATACAGAACTGCCACCACCACATCCAGGAATGGGGAGGAGGTGGCAGGGGGCTTCAGGTAGGCAAACATTACAGTGCTGAGAAACAGGGAGACCACAGCCAGGTGAGGCAGGCACGTGGAAAAGGCTTTCTGGCGTCCCTGCTCAGAGGGGATCCTCAGCACGGCCCTGAAGATCTGCACATAGGACACCACAAGGAAAACAAAACACCCCAAAAAGACAAAAGTACTAAACACAAGAAGTTTAAATTCCCTGAGGTAGGCATCTGAGCAGGAGAGCTTGAGGATCTGGGGAAGTTCACAGAAGAACTGCTCCAGGGCATTGCCTCGGCAGAGGGGTAAGGAAAATGTATTGGCAGTGTGCAGAAGAGCATAGAAGAAACCCAGTGTCCCAGGCAGCTGCTGCCATGTGGACACAAGCTCTGCTGCCCAGCAGGGTCCCGTAGTGCAGGGGTTTGCAGATGGCCACGTAGCGGTCATAGGCCATGACAGCGAGGAGAGAAAACTCTGCTGCAATCAAGAAGGTGAGCATAAAGATCTGGGCAGCACATCCCTGGTAGGAGATGGCCCTGGTGTCCCACAGGGCATTGGCCATGGACTTGGGGAGAGTGGTGGAGATGGAACCCAGGTCAAGGAGGGAGAGGTTGAGGAGGAAGAAGTACATGGGGGTGTGGAGGTGGTGGTCACAGGCTATGGCGGTGATGATGAGGCCGTTGCCCAGGAGGGCAGCCAGGTAGATGCCCAGGAAGAGCCAGAAAGTCAGGAGCTGCAGGTCCCGTGTGTCTGTGAATGCCAGGAGGAGGAACTGGGTGATGGAGCTGCTGTTGGACATTTTTTCACTTTGGCATGTGGACTATTCAAGGAAGAAAACACAGTATGTTAGCAGAGACTTCTCTGAGCAAAATCAAAGCCATTTCCCATAGACTCTGCTCATGCTACACACACCCCCTTTTCATTTTCCAGGAGACCTTCCTCAGCTCCGTGGCTGGAGCTCTGGTTGGTGCTGGCAGAATGTGCCATTAGGAGCACGGCCCTTGACCGCTGGTTGCTGAGGAGTCAGTCCTGCTCTGCAGCAGTGGGGTCATGGGAATGGTGGGAGCAGGGTCCAGTCCTGGCCTTCAGCTTTGTCAGGTGGAACCATACCTAACACAGAAGGGCCTGTCAGCACCTGCACTGCCAGTGCCAAGGAACTGGGATAGCAGAAGGCAGTTTGAGAGGTTTGGGGTTTTTTACAGCTCCCCCCATCTCCCCAGGGATTGTCCTGGGATGTCAGGAACCCTCAGCATTTCTGCTGCTCTCACGGAGAACAGAGTGAGCCCTGCGAGGCAAGACGACTGCCTGTGGCTCAGTGCAGTGAGGGGATCTGGTCACTCCCTCCGTCTTGTCCCCAGCTGCCTTGGGCTCGCACCTTCATGAGACGGAGGGCAAGCACACTCTTATGTTACGCAGCCAGACACTGCTGAGAGCAGAGGGATCCAGTGCAGACTACTAAATATGTCAGCCTTTCTCACGGTCTCAGCACCCCACTTCTAGCCCAGGACACGCATGCCTCCTTTCACCGACCCAACAGCATTTCCTCAGCCATAGAGTCTCTGCATTTCTCCATGGGGCTTCCAGAGAACACAAAGGTGCTATGGGACAGGTTTGCATGCTGGAAGGCAGCTCACAGCTTGGAAGGACACCCTAAGGAGATGATAGCCAATTGTCTTAATGTTGGCATCTCATGAAGAGAAAATTGACTCCTTCCCCAGCCCCACAGGCTGCATTGCCCACAGCCCCACAGATTAGAGGAAAGCTGGGACACTTGTTCCCATCGACATGCCTGCATGAATGGACAAACAAGATCAGTGTGTGACTCTGCAGCTGAAATTCCCATCCCCAGGGAGTCTGACAGCAATAAAAAGATGACTTTAAAATGGGCAAGTGGAGAAACAAGGAAAAATACAGTGAGGGTCTGGCTGAGAGAGGCAACGGGGGAGGCAGACGGACACTCAGGACAGCGTTACCCTTAGCCAGCTGTGCACGCCACGTCCCAGACAGTGATAATGCAGGACAGTTGCCCTCAGCCCAATTGCCAGTCAGTGGGAAATGGGGATGTGGCAGGAGGGATATGCCCTTGCTTCTTCTGCTGGTCTACTGGACAGAGAGGTGACTCCCACCCGAGACCCCATGGTTGTGAGGGCCGAGGGCTGTGCTGGGTGGGAGAGGAGAGATGAAGGGATTGCTCAGGGAAGTCATCTACATTGCAGGGGTGGCCGGGAGGTGCCCAGATCTGCCCTGCAACAGGGCTTCCATCAGCAGGTCCTTCCTTTCCTGCCCATCTCTACTGCCTGCAGCTGTCCCTGCGACGAGCTGTTGCTCTGGCCCCACGTCTCTTCCCTGCCAGTGCTCACAGACCCCATCTCAGGCCCTGTGTGCCCAGCTCTGCCCTGCAGCCTCTCCATGTGTGCAGGGCTAAAGAGCAGGTCCCACAAACCCTGATGAGACTGGAAAGGTGCTGCTGGTGCCATCTGTAGCCCACCCAGCCAACCAAGAGGAGAAACCTCAAAAGACAGACACCTTCCTTTACAGGAACTCCATCTTGAAAACTTCCCTCAGAAACGCCTGGGGTGAGCTGGAGCTGAGAGCAAACCTGACCCACACAGCACCCTCTCGACAGCAGAAGGACCCTGCCCTGCCAGGTGTCACTCCCTCCACCCACAGCTTCTCCCTGCAGCTACATGGGGAGGTCTCCAGGCAGGCTGAGTGCTGACCCTGGCAGGTGACAGAGTCCCTGCCCCAGCACACAGCCCCCTGGGGTGCAGGGACCCTGCTCTGAAGGACAGCCCTGGGCACCCCTGGCTGCACACCCACCTTCACACCCCTTTGTCCGTTCCTGGAAGAAGGCAGCTGTCATGCCCTGTCCCTCTGACAGTGCGGCAGAGAAGCCCTGCTTTGGAGCATGTCCTCCTCCTCCACACCAGAGAAGTACTGAGAGTCCTCCTGAAACATCCCATAGAATGTGGGATGTGGCAGCTTTTGGAGATCTCTCCAGGAACTGCAGCTTCTTTGCCCTGCTGCCACAGACTTAGCGTGTCAAGGGCTGTGAAGATTTCTCCCTTTGTTAACTCTCAGCGTCCTCCCGCCACCAACTGCCTTTACCCTCTCTCTGCCTCGCTCCTCTCCCCTCGGTGCCTGCAGGCAGTGCCCTCAGCCCTGCTGCACTTTGCAGAGGAGCTGCTCCTGGGCAGAGCTGTCTCTCTGCAGGGCTGCCCACTTGCCAGCAGCTCCCTCCAGCCCAGGAGCCCAGCCCAGCTCAGCAGCAGAGGCCCAGCCCAAGGCAGCGCTTTCTCTGCCCCTCTGGGCTCCCTCCAGGTGTCCCTGGGCCTCCAGGGCTGACAGCTCCTGCAAGACAGCAGGGTCTCTCCTGGGGAACAGAACTTGAAGCAGACTGAAGTCTCCACCAACTCTCCCTCCCTAAACACTGCACAGACTGATTCCTGCAGTGGGAATTGCTCTGCCAGGGTGTGCGGAGCTACAGGAGGTGTCAATGTTCCCCTCTGGACACTTACATCCCTGTGCCATGGTCAGGCAGGGCATGTAGGCAGTGACAGGCAGGGGATCATTTCCACCTGTGCAGGGCAGGGATCGAGCTAAAGCAAATGTCAGCATCGCAGCTCTCATCAGTATTCCTGAGGCCGGAGGGGCATTCAGCTTCTCCAGTGCACCCAACAGACCCACAGGAGGTGGGATTCCTCTTGCCTCAGCTTGGCTGCACAAAAGAGCTGTCAGCTCCTTCTCTAAGCTGCTGTCTTAATAATGGGGACAGAGGCCAGGAGTGAGCTTTTCCGATGCCAACGCCCGGTGACATTGGAGCTGCCCGAGGTGGTTCAGGACATGTGCAGGAAACTCCAAGCTCTAATGGAGCAGTTGTGAGAGACAGGGCAGCATCTGGGGGCATTGCCTTGGCTGCTGGTGGGGAATCCCTTTGGCCAACTGAAATGGTAGAAAACGATGACAGTTAGGACAACCCAACCTGTCCCTCCTCAGTATGCTTAGGGCAGCCGACAGAGGTATTCATCTGACCAAATGGAGTCACGTGCCCCAGGGGAGCTCAGTCTGTCTTCCTCTCCTCCATCAGCTGTATTTCCTACATCTCCACTAAGTGTAACCAAAGGTTTCCCATGGACATCCCTACATTGCCTAAGCAAATGCAGGGCAGCTGCTCGACTTAATGGCCAAATGCAGGCCTGTAGTTCCACCTCAGATGCCAAAGCTGCCCAGCACAACCGGAGCGTCCAGCTGGCTGGGCAGTGCAGGACCCACAGGACAGCTGTCCCCATCCCAGGCTGGTACATAACAGACACCCCAGGGCATCTCAGATAGATTTGGTGTGTACGAGCACGTGACTGAATGGCACTGCTGCAGGGAGCCAAGGTCTGTCCCATGTCTATCCAGGAGATGCAGGCAGTACATGAATATGAGGCACATCACAGCACTCATATGCCAACACTGTTAAATGCTGCTGATGCTTCTTACCCCCATCCTTTATTCACCTCCTTGATGATACAATCAAGGAACGGGTGAATGATTTTCACAGTTTACCTGGATGACACAATGTCCATAGCCAAGGACTTTCTCAGCAGCACCTTGTCCCTCCTGGAGATCAGCTTGGCCTCCACCACAGGCTCACAGGGACTGCAGAGACACCACAGACAGCAAAGCCCTCTCCCGTCAGGGCTGCAAAGTCCACCCCTCTTTGTCTCTTGCCTTGGGGAGCACAGGATTTGCTCACCTTGTGGGTCCCTCATTTCATCCTCACATTGCCATCTGCCATCCACGCCAGCATGTCTCTGCTCTGAAGCAAAGCCTTGGCTTGCACAGGATCTTGGGCACAAGAACTGTGACAAGTCTGAGGTTGGCCCTGCTGGCACCAAGCTGAGGGGCTGCAGCCCAAATGCTCACCAATGGCCTCAGCCTGGGGCACAGACAGGAGGGGATGGAGCCCTGTGTGCTGTCACAGAGCTGTGATATTGATGTAAATACCTGCTGAGGTGTGGTGGGACAGGTCAGAAACCTTAAGGTTCTGTGATGCATGGATAGAGGCTGTTCAGAGGAGAGAGGTGGGGAAGATCAGGAGGGGGATGCCCTCAGTGGGAGGGAGCTGCCTGGATGGATGGAGGTCCTCTATGGGATGGGAATCAGATTGGGTAAAGCCTTTTGGGTGAGGGTCAGAGGACAGGCCCATTAGGGAGACATCCTGGTAGGATGTAAGTACCTGCAAGAAGGTGAGGAAGGGGACAAAGTCTTATTTAAGCAATTCCAGTTCAATGACCCCACATCACCCTTGGGGACTTCCATCACCCTGACACTGATGGGAAGGGGACAGTGCAGGCTGCAAACAGACCCGGATGTTTCTGTGGGTTCTTGGGGCCAGCTTCGTAGCCCAGCGGCCTGATGGCCAGCATTGGTGATGCTCACCTGGATCTCATACTTGGAATCAGGGAAAAACAGGTCAGGGATACTGCTGTTGTGCGGCAGTATTTTCCCCCTTCTTAAATATGTTATCACAGAGGCTATACCACCATCACTGATTTGCTCAGCTTTGGCCAGCAGTGGGTCCATCTTGGAGCCGGCTGGCACTGGCTCTGTTGGACGTGGGGGAAGCTTCTGGCACCTTCTCACAGAAGCCAACCCTGTAGCCCCACCCACTATCAAAACCTTGCCATGCAAAACCAATACAGGTGCTCCTCTGGCACTTCTCCTCAGGACACTCCTCAGCTGCTCACGTCACAGCCTGTCCTGATGCACGAGGTTGTTCTGCCCCCAGGGCAGACCTTGCCCCTTTGCCTTGCAAAACTCCAGGACGTGTCTGTTGGCCAAATCCACAAGAGTGTCAAGGTCCCTCTGCACTGAAACTCTAAGGTGTCAGCATTTAAAGCTTGGGGGCCAGTGTCTGAAACAAAAGAATATGGGGAATTGCAGGACACTAGAGGTAATGAAGCAGACTTACGCGCTTCATGGAGTTGCTACCCAAGGTGGAAACTATCACAGCAGCCATCTCAGAAATACCCAAAGGAGATGGAAAACCAGAAATGCATGGCCAATGGGGAAAAGATTAACAGGGCAGGCAGTTCTTTTTGGAGTTTATTACGACAGTTACAGAGAAGAACTTTGGCTGGGGGAATGAAAGCAAAGGAGAGAGTCAGGGCTGTTTGGGGGCATCTGTGAAGCAGACCAGCACCTGATGGGAGTTACTGCTGTGGCCAGGGAGTCCCATGACCCTCCTGCTTTTGCAGCCTCCCACAGTGTTGTGGTTTAACCCCAGCCAGCAACTCAACACCACGCAGCCGCTCGCTCACTCCCCACCAGTGGGATGGGGGAGAGAATCAGAAGGGTAAAAGGGAGAAAACTCAGGGGTTGAGATAAGAACAGTTTAATAATTGAAGTAAAATAAATTAGAACAGTTAAATAGGCAAAGCAAAAACGGTGCACGCAAACAAAGCAAACAAGGAATTCATTCACTACTTCCCATGGGCACGCAGGTGTTCAGCCATCCCCAGGAAAGCAGGGCTCCATCACACGTAACAGTTACTTGGGAAGACAAATGCCACCATACCCAATGTCCCCCCCTTCCTTCTTCTTCCCCCAGCTTGTATACTGAGCATGACGTCATATGGTATGGAACAGCCCTTTGGCCAGTCTGGGTCAATGCCTCCCCTGGCTGTGCCCTCTCCCAGCTTCTTGCATCCCAGGCAGAGCAGGGGAAGCTGAAAAGTCCTTGACCAGTGTGAGCGCCACTTGGCACCTATTTAGCAACAGCTTAGCACTACTTAGCAAGAGCCAAAACATTGTTCTCATCCTAAACCCAAAACAGAGCCCCATACCGGCTACCAAGAGGAAAGTGAACTCTATCCCAGCTGAAACCAGGAAACCCAGCACACAGCCCCTGCCCTGCCCCAGCCATGTTCCACGTGAGGCTTCACGTGAAGAAATCTAGAGAAATCTAGAGGGATGAGGAGGGCATAAAGAAATTTATAATCTGTGACGTGCAATAATATATAACTTTTGCTTTATTTTATTATATTTTGTTTATTTTTCTATTTGCTTACTTTGCAATTCACCATGTGCCCCCCCCCCCCCCCAAGCCACACCAGCCAAACATTTCTTCACCTGTACACTTATTCAACCATGCAGAACACACTCTCTTAACTTGGGATCCAAGACGACATGTTAAGGGACACACACCTCAACCTAAGGGACACATGCCTCAACCAACGTGAGGCTAAGCAGCCTTAGTACATCTGGAACCTCAAATGTCGCCAAGTATTTGTGTGCGACCTCCTGGTCTCCATCTCTGATCACAGGACCATAGAAAATGAGCACAGGTTCCTGTTTTGAACAAACGCCATGACTGAATCAAGGGGAATCCCACCTCCTGGGGGTTTGTGGCAGGCAGGGGAGGGAGCTGAGGTCCCTTCCAGCCCCAGCACTACAAATCCAGCATGAGATGCCTCCATTGACTCAGCTGATTGCCTTCCCTCAGCATGGCTAAAGGAGATGCCTCCCTGGCAGTGTCCAGGTGTCCTGCCTCATGATGGGCCAAGGCAGGGGGATTCTCAGACCTAACTGTGTCTCGGAGAGGAGAAAGGCCACTGATGCAAAGAAACCTCTCTGCAGAGGTGAGAGAGGCAACATCGGTCTCTTCCCAAGCAGGTTCCTGGAGAGCCCCAGGGACACCTGGAGGGAGCGCCGAGTGGGGTGGGGGGCAGAGAAAGTGACATCTTGGGCAGGTGCCCTCCTCCGGGGCTGAGACAGGCTCCTGGGGTGGAGGGAGCTCCTGGGAAGCAGGCAGCAGTGCAGAGAGACAGCTCTGCCAAGGAGCAACTCCTCTGCCAAGCGCAGCAGGGCTCTGGGCAAAGGAGTAGGGCAGAGCGAGATTAAAGGCAGGCTGGAGTGGGAGGAGAGAGGAGAGCTGCAAGGGAAGAAACCTTTCCAGCCCTTGACACGGGAAGTCTCTTGGTGCAGGGCAATGCAGCTGCCGTTGCGGGAAGGGTCTCCGAAAGCGTTCATAGCCTCCAGGGTCTGTCAGGAGGCCTCCCAGCCCAGGGGCTCATGTTAGACAAGGGGGAAGGGGTGAAGGCAGGGTGTGCAGCCAGAGCTGCCCAGGGCATTTCAGAGGGGGCTATTGCAGAGGAAGAGCAAGGCAGGGCATACCTTAAAGGTAAAGAGCTTTCCTGAGGCTGTGCTTCCAGTTTCCTGCTGTTTCAGGACAAAGGGAAAAGGCGCTGCTGCGTTTGGCGAGGGAGCCTGAGAGTCCTGAGCTGCCACCCTGAGAGATCAGTAGGTCTGGTAGGAGCCAAGGCAACTGCGTCCATCCACTCCTCTACCTCCAGAGAGCACCAGCATCACCTTTGCTGGCCTCAGCAGGGTTTCTCTGACCTGCTCCTTACTGCCTGCAAGTGGGGAGTACCTCCAGAGAGTGCCTGGAACTGGGAGGTTTCATCAGGTCAGAGCTGAGCAGACAGGAGTGGGTGATGGGGTCGGTGATCCCTGACAGGGAAAAACTGGAGGGCAGAGAAACATTTCCCAGCAGGGATAGCTCCAGGCAGCAGAGAGATGGGCAGATAGCTCTAGGAACCTCCAACCCCAAATGGCATGGGAGGGAGAATTTGGGAAGCTCCCTGTCATGCCCTCCAATGCAGACACCTTCCTCTGCGCAAGACCCCTGCTCTCGTCTCCCACCCAGCACAGCCTCTGCCCTCAAGGCTGTGTGGTCCAGGGCAGGAGTTACCTCCTCTGCAGCCAGAGCTCTGGCACAGCAGAGGGGCATCTCTCCTGACACGTGGCCGCTTCCCTCTGCAGGGCAAAGGGGCTGAGGGCGACTGCCCTGGGCTTTTGCTAAGTGGGAGGTGCTGTGCTCTGCTGGGGAAGGAGAAGGCTTTCCTGAGTGCCCTGCCGCATCTCCTCTCCTTGCTTCCCTTAGGAGGAGAGTCACAGAGTTCTTCTTTGTTCCTCCCCCTGCTTGTGCTGCTCTTCTTCCTGCTCGTGGGGTCCCTGGCAGTAACGGTGGTGGTGTGGGGCAAGGGGTGGGGGTGTGGAGTGCCTGCTCTGGCCCTGACCTGGAGGGCGCTGCCCTGGAGGTGTTTCCATGGGACCAAGGTGCCCAAGCCCTCTCTTCATTTTCCAGGCTCCAGACACTGCACTCAGTGCTTGGGCAATGAGGCACTGCTTCCCTTAGCAGACAGCACCTTAAGACACCTGATTATGCTGGGCAGGGAGTCCTGCGGGGCTGTCAGCATATCTCCAGAAGGGCACAGCTCTCCTGCAGGACCTTGGAGATGTCTGAGAGCACCTGATCTGCCCATGCCAATCAGCATCCTTGCCCTGTCCTCTTCCTCATACTCCGCAGAGCTGTGCTGGAAAGGAGAGGTGTTTTGAACTCTGCACCTGGAACAGGACCCCTCTGCTCCCAGGACACTCCAGTGTCTTTTGCAGAGCAACGTCTGGGTGCAGTCGTCCTGCAGCTGAGAGCGGTGCAAGCCCAGAGCAGCTGGGCACCAGGCTGATGGACAGAGCAGCCCTCCTGCATGGGAGCACTGACGCAGGTTTGCACTGAGAGCAATGGGGCATTGGGGGAATTCCAGCCTTTCCAAGACCATTTCCCAAGTGGGATGGGCGTGTCTGCATACTAAAACACAGTGTAATGGGACACATTTGCTGCACCGCATCTCCCACCTTCCTCTGGGGAAGAAAGCGTCCTTCTGGGCTTTTTGCCCTCCGCTCTAGTGCAGCACAGGGAACTCCTCCCCAGGAAGCCTCCCTCCAAACACCCGGGGCTGTTGCTGCCTCCATGGGTCCTTGCTGGAAAGCAGGGCTGACCCTTCCGGAGCCCCTGGGGAGAGGGCACGCCTCTGCACAGCACACTCAGCCAGCACAAACCAGAGCTGAAGCCTCGGAGCTGTGTAACAGTCCCCCAGGAAAGAAAAGCACCCTTAGGTATTGCACAATGAATGAATGAAATTTTGCTCAGAGAAGCTTCTCTGATTTTTTCTGTTTTATCTTCTTTGGCAGTTTCCATGCCCAGAAGCAGCAGATGTCCAATGGCAACTCCACGAACGAGTTCCTCCTCCTGGCATTCACAGACACGTGGGAGCTGCAGCTCTTGCACTTCTGGCTCTTCCTGGCCATCTACCTGGCTGCCCTCCTGGGCAACGGCCTCATCATCACTGCTGTAGCCTGCGACCACCGCCTCCACACCCCCATGTACTTCTTCCTCCTCAACCTCTCCCTCCTCGACCTGGCCTCCATCTCCACCACTCTCCCCAAGTCCATGGTCAATGCCCTGTGGGACACCAGGGCCATCTCCTGCCTGGGATGTGCCGCAGAGGTCTTTTTCTTTCTCTTATTCTTTGGAGGAAAGTATTTTCTTCTCACTGTCATGGCCTATGACCGTTACGTGGCCATCTGCAAACCCCTGCACTACGGGACCCTGCTGGGCAGCAGAGCTTGTGTCCACATGGCAGCAGCTGCCTGGGGCACTGGGTTTCTCTATGCTGTGCTGCACACTGCCAATACATTTTCCCTACCCCTCTGCCAAGGCAATGCCCTGGACCAGTTCTTCTGTGAGATCCCCCAGATCCTCAAGCTCTCCTGCTCAGATGCATACCTCAGGAAAGTTGGGCTTATTGTGGGTAGTGTCTGTTTCTCATTTGGGTGTTTTGTTTTCCTTGTGGTGTCCTATGTGCAGATCTTCAGGGCTAGTGCTGAGGATCCCCTCTGAGCAGGGACGGCACAAAGCCGTTTCCACGTGCCTCCCTCACCTGGCCGTGGTCTCCCTGTATGTCAGCCCTGCCATGTTTGCCTACCTCAAGCCCTCCTCCATCTCCTCTCCAGTTCTAAATCTGGTGGTGGCAGTTCTGTGCTCAGTGGTGCCTCCAGCAGTGAACCCCCTCATCTACAGCATGAGGAACAAGGAGCTCAAGGGTTCCGTGAAGAAACTTTTGACTGGATGCTGTTAATCGGCAAGAAACTGCCCATCTTCTTTGGCAAATCTCATTGCGCTTGTAATGTAACTCATTATAGGCTGAGAATTTCTTGGGTAGTTTGTTTTTGGCTTTTCTTACTTGCAATAATGCTGTCCACAAACAAAGTGTCCTTCTTCATCATGCTTCTGTTTCAATATCCACCAGGTTTTTGTGATCCATGGACTGTGTACATGAGGAGCCATGCTCTCTGTCTGTTTAAACAAAATAAAGGACCGTGCAGTGACTTTTTTGTCCACGATCCTTCCCCTGAAACCTTTGTAAAGCTGCAGGTGGAGTACCTTGGTGCAGAGGTGGAGAGGAAAAACAGCCCTGGCACAGCAGCACTGCCAGGGAGCACCAGTTCTTGGTCTTTCCCAAGCTGCTCTCTTTCCACTTCCACACTCTCCTTCTCAGCCCTTGTGTTGCTGCACGGTCGGAGTGCTCTGGCAGCTTGGTCACAGTCCGGTGGTGCGGCAGTCCTGTGACCGCAGGCAGGGACAGGCAATGCGCATCTCTGTGACAGAGCTGGCCTCCATAATAGCATTTCTGATTAGCTATTAGGAAAAATTTCTTCACGGAGAGAGTGGATAGGCATTGGAACAGACTGCCCAGGGAAGTGGTACAATCCCAGTCCTTGGAAGTATTCAGAAAACCTGTGGATATGGATATGGTGCTTAAGGACATGGTTTAGAGGTGGACCAGGCAGTGAGGTTAACAGGTTGGACTCGATGATCTCAGAGGTCCTTTCCAACCTGAACGCTTCTATGATTCTATGAAAAACGATCTTCTGAGGGCAGTGCCTGAAGGCTTAGGTCTTCTTTCAAAGTGACTCTAGAGAACATGCCCAGAGAAGTGCCCAGGAGAGGAAAACCCTTGTGAACAGCTCAAGTGTGTGAGTGTGCAGCTTTGGGGCACACAGCAGTGTCATGGACGCTCATGGGAGACTTCAGTCCTTGGCACCCAAGAATGTCTCCTCACACAGCCAGGCCTCCTGGGAGAGATGTGAAGGACCAGCAGAGCAGGCTCCTATGAAAGATGCTGCAGTGGAATAAGAGCTGAGGTGGGGAAGGACAGCTTCCATGGCTTTTGTGGTTGCTGGAGATACAACATCTTTAGGAGAGACTGACAAGGGAGATGAGAAGTGGGGGATGCCTTGTGTGATGTGAGGGCAGCTCAGATATATGGAGGGTCTCTATGGGACATGTTACAGGTTAGATGGTGCCTTGTGTGTTGGTCAGCTTCTAAATGGGCCACCCAGTCTTCTGCTCTCTTGGGTCTCGTACTCCCAAAAGAGGAAGAGCTGGTCAGGCATGTGAAGACCTGAAGGCTATAGTGGCCATGAACTTGTGGTCTCCAGATCCCCAGGGACATGGGGAAGGAGAGTAGCAGAGAGCAGACCCTGCACATCAGGGAATGAGAATTTGACCTACTGAGGGCACTGGCAGGTGGGATCCCGTGGGGGTATTGTCAGGGCCCTGAGAGCATCCATAGACCTTCACAGCCCTGACCAGCATTTACCTGCGGCTTCCACCCCCACCTCTGTCCATGGGCCCTGGAGACCATTTATGCCCACTTTCACCCAGCTTGATCTATACTGTAGGTGTACGGGTCTCCAGACACGGCCATAGACACAGCCTTGCCTGTCCATGGACCTTGTTGAGTCAGACTTGCAGACTCACTTCCCGGCTTGATTGTTTATGGAGCGTACAATGGAATGACACCATGGCCCTCCAAGTGCCAGACCCCAGCTAATTCACAGAGGCCTACACTCTTTTTGCTGCCTTTCCTCCCATCACTTGGTGTCCTGGTTTCAACTGGGATAGAGTTAATTTGCCCATGGGAAGTAGTGTATGAATTCCTTGTTTTGCATTGCTTGCGTTCATGGTTTTTGCTTTGCCCATTTAACTGTTCTAATTTATTTTACTTCAATTATTAAACTGTTCTTATCTCAACCCATGAGTTTTCTCCCTTTTACCCTTCTGATTCTCTCCCCATCCCACTGGTGGGGAGTGAGCGAGCAGCTGTGTGGTGCTTAGTTGCTGGCTGGGGGTAAACCACGACGGTCCTTTTTGGCGCCCAATGTGGGGCTCGAAGGTTTCGAGAGAACAACAGATTTAATTGGAATGTGCTAGATCGAATTTCTAGCTGTTATTGCTGTTTAGCTGTTAATCGGCAGGCTTCTGTGCTTGCCACGGGGCTTGCTTGCCTTACTGTATGTTGGAGTCTAGTGCTTGTTAGTGGCTGCTTTTTGCTTTTGCTGCTTGCTGTACTGCTGTCCTGCTTATCATCTTACTCTGCTGCGCTTGGGAATGTTTTGATAACAGCAATGGCCACGTGCCTGGGCTGGCAGATGGCCAGCGCATGGCTGCTGTTTTTCTGTGCTGCTGTACTGGACAGGCTGGAACTCCAGTGTGAACTCGAGTCGAAGGGACTGTGACCTGTGGGACGAGTCCCTGCGGGAGCACGACAGCCCAAAGTGTCTGTGGACGTGGATAATCCCATGTCAGAGCAGCCCATGGAAGTTAAGAGTGGAGCAGAGATCGACCTGCAGCCCATGGAGGACCCCATGCTGGAGCAGGTGGATGCCCGAAGGAGGCTGTGACTCCATGGGAAGCCTGCGCTGGAGCAGGCTCCTGGAAGGACCTGTGGACCCGTGGAGAGAAGAGCCCACGCTGGAGCAGGTTTGCTGGCAGGGCTTGTGACCGTGGGGGGGATCCACGCTGGAGCAGTTCGTGAAGAACTGCAGCCCGTGGGAAGGACTCACGTTAGAGAAGTTCATGGAAGACTGTGCCGTGGGAGGGACCCCACGCCGGAGCAGGGGCAAGGGGAGGACTCCATTGCAGTGTTAAACCCTATAACCTGGCCCAAAGGGGCCAGGGGTGGAGACTGTAATGGAAATACCTTTAAATTGTTGTGACCCGGGATTTGAGTTGCATGTTATAGGAATTACATAGCAGGAACCACCTGAACCAATGGAGGAGAATCCTTACAAGAAGTAGTGCAAGTGCAGCAGTGACCTGACCTGAGCTGGCTTTGATGCCCAATAACTCCACGCAACACACGACCTCTCCTGTCCTGAGTGACCACTATCACAGATAGAGCCCAAAGTCATGGACTAAATGAGCTCAATGGACATTTTTGGGACAACAGGGGTGGTGGTTAAAGAGGATGTATTGGATAATGTGGGACCTGAGCATGA